>NC_073645.1:50660000-50910000 GCF_029407905.1 Bubalus kerabau | reverse complement strand
TAGCTGGAAGCTGGCACAGCGTCAGGGTGCGTGCCTGGCACACACGTGGCTACAGCAGACATTCCGTTTTTTGATTTTTTTTTTTTTGGACAAATGTTTGGTTTCCTCACTTCTCATGTGCGTGATTGAAGGTGACTTGATCTAATCCAATTTTCCTTCGTAGGAGGTGTGATAAACGAGGGCTTTGCCTTGGTGAATCCAAAGGAAGACAGAAGCACGTAGGTCCGCGGTGGGGAGAGATGGTTCCTCAAGTGTCTCAGCATTAAACTTGAAGGGGGAGCAGGTTCATCTTCAATAAGGCATAATTGTAAAGCTCATTGCGCGTGACAGGGAGAAGTTTCCTCTGAAATAAGCAGATCCCTCGTAATCTGTTTCTAATGAAAACTCGGGAAATATTTGTAAGGGAAGGAGGAAGAAAGTCTTGAGTGAGTGCCAGAAAGAAGCTCTGGGAGCTGGCAACATTGGAGTGGTTTTCAGAAAGAGCTGAGGTGTGTAATAAATGGTTCTGCCCAACAGCGTGAAGTGGGAGGGGTGGATGACTGGGAAATCGTCTGTTCATCTGAAATGTTTTCTATATTTTTGCGATGCTATCTAATTTGGTGATGCAGACTGCATTAGAACTTAACCCACTGAGGATCTTGCCAAAAAGTTTTGGCTATGGGCTGCTGGCTCCACGAGGTACCAAGCAGAGTTAACAAGGTGGGATGTGGTCCATGGAATTCCATCGCGTGGGCATCGCCCAGGCCGGGAGGGGAGATGCCCTCCCCGAACCCCCGGCGCCCTGCCGCTCTCTCTGAACTGTCATCAGCCCGTGAACAGCTGCTGGCTTCAGCCCTTCGGGGACTGGTGTAAGAGTTGCTGGAACCGTCCACGATGAGCCTGTGTGAGCCGTGGCTGAAGGAATGGTTTGCTCCCAGGCAGGGAGGAAGACCTTGTGCCTCCCGGGCAAGGGTTTCTGAGAGGCTTGACTGTGAGCCAGAAGGCGGAGCATTCACATACTTGAAATAAATGAATTATGGGTTTGGCTCACATGTGTGGTGGAGAATATATTATAACTAGATCAGATGAGTTCTTATCGAAAATATATGTGTGGGAGGTCCTGTTTGAATTAATCTACTAGTGTGTGTGTGCTTCCTTTCAGAAATACAGGCTTCTTAGAGTTGGTAAAAATTTTTAGTTCTTTATATCATGCAATTACTATACTTTGTTGTAATTAGTGTTTTATTTAAGTCTGTCAAACCTATAAATTATTGAGACAAAAATACAACTGTAATGTCATGTTTGACACTAAGCACTGAATTTATATGCATTGGTGTTGCAAACCAACTCATTTCTAAGTGATGGCATCCTTATTTTTCATTTAAAAATAAATTATGAATACTGCCATTTTAGGAAGCAAAGTCACTAGTATTTAAATCATTGAATAGTTTTTTTTTGATGGAGATAAAGTTAAAATGAAGTATTCCACATGAGAGTGTTTGAAAGAAGCAGAAAACTTAGGAAAAGAAATAAGAAAAAGTTAGAGATGATGCCAAATAAATCCTGTTAATAATAAAAAATCACAAAGCAGCAAAATTCTTGATTTTAACCAGAATGACAGAAAAATACCTGAGTGATAATGAAATTCTTGCCTCATCATTAAATATTTAAATATTCTTTGTCCACCTACCACTTAATGAAAATCAGTATCTCAGTGAATGCATATGCATAGTTCTTTCATCTAACACACATTGTTGGGCATTTAGAATCCTTCCAATTTTTTCTATCATAAAATAATGCTGCAATTAACATTTGTGTATTTTTGGCACATAGTTAATTCCTTAAGACAAATTCCTACAAGTAAAACTTCTGGCTAAAGATGATAAATGTTTTCAGGTCCTTTGGTGTGTTTGGTCAATTTGCTTATCATTTTGTATCTGTTGACATGCCTCATAAGAGATGAGGGGATTAACACTCTTTAAATTCTCCCCGCCTCTTCCAGCTACTTCCTGTTGTTTTATGTTATGAGCTTTTAGAACAAGTTTATTATTAAATTACATTCTTTTGTAAATATACCTTTACTTCTGTGATGATTTGATTTTATTGTTTATCTTAGTAGTACTTTTATAGTATGATTTTAGTCCTGTGTTTTGATTCTTTTAGTCTGATGGATGATGTCTTTGAATGTCTTTTTCTCTAAGTTTTGTAAGTAATACACTTTCTAACTGCTTGTACATTTGAGAAGTTTTCTGTACTGCTTCTATCAAGTTTCTAAGGAAGGCTTTTTGTTATTGAGTTCTAAGGGTTCTTTGGGGCTTCCCAGGTGGAGCTGATAGTAAAGAACCCGCCTGCCAATGCAGGAGATAGTGAGACTTGAGTTCCATCACTGGGTCGGCAAGATCCCCTGGAGGAGGGCCTGACAGCCCACTCCAGTATTCTTGCCTAGAAATTCCCATGGACAGAGAAGCCTGGTAGGCTACAGTCCATAGTGTTGCAAAGAGTCAGACATGACTGAAGTGACTTAGCGTGAAAACTTTCTTTATACATTCTGGATATAAGTTCTTTATCACATTTTTTTTTTTTTTTTTTTGCAAATATTTTCTCTCAGTCTTTGGTTTGCCTTTTCATGTTGTTAATGGGGACTTTAGAAGAGCAGACATTTTACATTTTGGTTAAGTCTAATTTATTAGCATTTTGTTTCACTGTTTGTGACTTTTGTGTCCTAACTATAAAATTTTGCCTTCCTCAAGTTTGAAAATGTTTGTGATATGATCCACTTTGAGCTAATTTTGCTTATGGCATTAAACAAGAGCAAGGGATCATTCCTGTTGTTGTGTAGTTGCTAACTCGCGTTCAGCGCTTTTGAGACCCCATGGACTGTAGCCTGCCAGGTTCCTCTGTCCACAGGATTTCCCAGGCAAGGATATTGGAGTGGGTTGCCATTTCCTTCTCCAGGGGATCTTCCTGAGCCAGGGATTGAACTCGAGTCTCCTGCATTTGCAGGTGGGTTCTTTGCCCCGAGCCAGCAGGGAAGCCCAGGACCATTCTTACCATGAGCGTATCCATTTGTTCTGGCACCATTGTTTGAAAAGGCTGTTTTTTCCTCCATGGAATCATCTTTTCCTCTTTGTTAATGCAAGTTGGCAACCTCTGTGTGGACCTGGTTCTGCTCTCTGTTCTGTCCCCCTGCCCTGAGTGCCTGTCCGCCTGCAGAGCCCAGTGACTCCTTCACTGTAAATTCTCAGCAAAGGCAAGTCCTCGCGTTGTTCTTCTTTTTTATACAAGACTCATCTAAATTGTTTGGATTTCCACATGAATTTTAGAATCAACTGATCAATTTGTACAGAAAAGACCTCCTGGGATTTTGATTGGTACTGCACTGAATTTATACATTAAGCTGGAAGAAATTGCATTTTTAATAATAATGAGACTTCCAATTCATGGACATAGTACATATCTCTCTGTTTATTCTTTAATTCCTTGGTGGCAATATATAGTTATCATTGAATGAGCCTCGCACATATTTTGTTAAATTCTACCTAAATATTTCATGTTTTTGATACTATTGTCAAATCTTCTGTCATTAGGTATGATGAGAGCTGTAGGAGTTTCATAAATACTCAATATTGTCTTTCTAATGAACAAGATTTTCATGTTGCTAATTTACTGTTGTTCAGCTCATTAATTTTTTCTTTCAAGTTTAGGGTTTTGTTGTATCTGCTGAAGAAATATTTTCCTGCTGTAAAATCTTGAAGATATTCTTCTGTGCTGTTTTCTAGATTTGTTGTTTCATGTTTCACACTTACAACTAAAGGCTACTTGGAAATGATTTTTTCCTGTGTGGTGTGAGGTATGAGCTATGAGCTATGCGTAAGGATTTATTTTTTTCTGTACAGAAATGCAGGTGATACAGTGTTACCTATTGAATAGACCATTCTTCCCACGTTTGATGTCATCTCTGCCATAAAGTCAGTAACCATAAATGAGTCTGTTTCTGCACTCTCGGTTCTGGTTCATTATTCTATTGTCTACCCATGTGCTCACAGCATACTGTATCAAGTAAGGTGGTTTTATAAAAAGTCTTCATAGCTAAGAGGCTGCGTCTGCCAGCTTTGCTTTTCTTCTGCATGACTGTTTTGACTTTCCTTAGCTTTCTGCCTTTCCAAATAAATATTTGCATCAGCTTGTCAATTTCTACACAAAAGAGTTATGATTTTGATTGGAATTTCATTGAATATATAGGTCAATTCAGGGATAATTAATTACCTTATAATACTGAATAGTCAAAATTATAGCTCTCATTTACACAGGTCTTTTAAATTTTCTCTTAATCAAGTTTCACAATTTTTCAGTGCAGAAATCTTGGTATGTTTGTGTTAGATTTTCTCCTTCGTGATTTCATGATTGTTGATGCTGTTTTAAGTGTTTTAAGTAGCATATTTTACATTTCATTTACCAGTTATTTTCTTTGTGTATTGAAATGCATTTGACTTTTATTGGTTGAAGTAGCTGACGCCAGGTGTTGGGCAGAGAAAATCCAAGATGAACCAGAAGGATCATGTAAGAAAGGAAGTGCTCAAGGAAGGGAGGAGACCGGAATGGGCCGTATCGAAGGGCACAGGTGCCAACTTGAAAAAGTTCTCAATGGTTAAACCTGAACACCTTTAGCAACAAATAAAAATGACAGCATTGGATTATATCTTAAAAAATTAAGTCATTTCTCATGAATCAAAAAAACCAAATTTTATAAGTCATACTTAATGGTGAAATAGTGAACATTTTCCAGTTGTAATCGTAAAAGTAAGACCATCAGTACTTCCATTCAACATTGTGCTGGAAGTCCTAGTCACAGCAGTAGCAGTGAAGAAAATTTAAATACAAGAACTGGAAAGGAAAAAAAAAGGTTTTGTCATTATTTTGCATCGTATGTTTTGAACCGAATTAATCCAAAAGAATCTATAAACACATTATGTAAAACCAAAATAGTAGATTGAGTCATATGAAATCACCATTTTAGAACTGAATATTGGCAGTTCCATATGCTTCAACCAATAACAGTTTTTCACCATATTCTCTGTAGGGTTGATGCCCTGGTGGCTAAGTGATGAAGAATCTGTCTGCCAAGCAGACTAGAGTTTGATCCCTGTGTTGGAAAGATCCCCTGAAGAAGGAAATGGCGACCCACTCTAGTATTCTTGCCTGGAGAATCCCATGAACAGAGGAGCCTCACGGGCTACAGTCCATGGGGTCACAAAGGAGCTGGACATGACTTGCCACTACACAACAAACAACAACAACAAAACGCTCTTTATTAGTTTAAGGAAGTTCTCTTTTATACCTAGTTTGCTGAGAATATTTGCCAAGAATATATGTTGCATTTCTCAAGTCTTTTCCTGCATCCACTGAGATGACTGAATTATTCGCATTGTTGGCAGCTGTTTGTCCTGATGAAGCCTCAGTCTGAGGTGTACACCGTGTCCCTGGGTCTCCGGAGTGTGGCTTCACTCTCCTGGCCCTCTCTGCTCTAACTGGGGCCACACGGTACGATCCTACCGCTCCCCAAGGAGTGGGTTTTTATTTATCTGTTTTCTTTCTCTGTTCGTGCTAAGTCGCTTTGGTCGTGTCCAACTCTTTGCAACCCCATGGAGTGTAGCCTGCGAGGCTCCTCTGTCCATAGAATTCTCCAGGCAAAAACACTGGTGAGGGTTGCTGTGCCCTCCTCCAGGGGATCTTCCCGAGCCAGGGATCAAATCCACATCTGAGGCTCCTGCAATGCAGGTGGATTTCTTACCGCCGAGCCACTGGGGAAGCCCTTTCTTTCCTCGAGTGCAGAGTTTCCCCCAATGTTACGGGGGCAGCTTGTGCCCTTCCCCTGGTGAATGGAAACTGTTCCTAGTGGACACAGAAGAGGAAGATCCCGGAAGAGCTCCTTGTTCCTTTGCATTTCCACTGTTCTCATGTCCCGGGTTTGTACACGATGGGCGTTTTTAAGAGCTTGTTGAGTGAGTTGTTTCTGTGGGAAGTAAAAGTCTATGAGAAGATGCATACCCCCAAGCTGTGTAGCCCCCTGGAACTGTCACACTTCCACCAGCCTGCCAGTCTGTACAAAGACCTTCACCAATCCATCCCCACAGTGTGGCCCAGGGGGCGGAGTCAGGCTGGCACCTCTCCTCTCCCTGCAGACAAGATGCCACCCTAGGTTTTAGCCCTGTGCTTGCTCTGTGGTTCTGCCCTGGGACCTTGTGGGTTTGAAGTCAGTCTGTCCCTTTGTTGTTGAAAGGCTGAGAACAATGCTCCTTGCAGCTCTCTCAACTCAAGGCAGAAGCTGCAGGTCTCTGCGATGAGTTTTTTTTTAAGTTCTGAATTCATGTAAAATTTTGTCAAATACTTTTTCTGCACCTTGAAATAAGTGTGTGCTTTGCTTCTGTATTTTGTTTATATGATGAATAATACACACACACACACACACACACACGCAGATGTACTGTGTGTTTTTCACCACATCAACAAAGTAAAGGAGAAAGTAGCATGAGGCATCTATGTATATATTTATGTGTATATAATGTGATTTATCTAAAATTTTGGAACAATTTTGAGACAATAACAAACTTACAGAAAACTTGGAAGTAGAGTACAAAGCACTTGCTTTTTCTAAGCCTTCTGAGTAAGTTACCCACATGTCCCTCCACCATCCCTGTTTTTTAGGGTATATTTCTATAACAGGGAAGTTCTTGTATGTAACCATCCAGATCAGCATGCCAGCACTGATGGGATGCATCACAGCATCCAATCCTCAGACTCTGTTCAGGCTTCCAGAGCTGTTTCAGTAATACCTTGTAGCATTTCAGTAATACCTTGTAGATGCCTTTCAGGATCACGTGCTACATTTCGTTGCCTGTCTGCTCATCTCCTTTGTTCTAGAACAGCCCCTGGTCTTCCCCGGACTCTGACTTTGATACTTTGGAAGATGACAAGCCATTTGTTTCAAGGAGTGTCCTCCAGTCTGGATTTGTCTGCTTCCTTATAAATAGACTGAGGTTCTGTCCTTCACAGGAACACTGCTGTGATCTCGTTGTATGCTATCAGGTGGCACATAATTCCAGTTTGTTTCATAATTAATGATGTTTACTCTGAGTACTTGATTAAGGTGGTGCCTGCCAGCTTTCCCTATTGTACACTTACTAACTTCTCCTTTGTAATTAATAAGCGTTTTTATGGGGGGGTATAAATACTTTGGAACCATGTATATCTTGTTCTTCATCAAGTTTTTACATGGATTCCTTAATTAGTTTCTGAAAGAACTCATGATTTTCTACTATTCTCAATGGACCATAACCTGCTATCATCATTATTCACCTCAGTGCTCACACTGAACGTGGTCTGCGCAGTGAGGGCTCATTCACTCTGGCCTGGTGTCTGCTGGCCCCGCTCTTCTTGGAGCACGTTCTTGCTTTCTGGCATGGTGGTTGCAAGCTCATCCTATGCTTTTTCTGCTCAAGACCTAGCCATTTCTCCAGGGACTTCTCATCTCCCTTAGTGGTTTAGAAGCTATGGTCCTTGGCTTGATGTGCTTTTTGCTGTTGGGGTGTTGCTACCAGCAAGCCTTCCCGAGCAGAGTTAGGAGACAAATGTACACTGAAGATACGTATGTATATGTTTGCATGTGTGTGTGTATGTCTGTGTATACACTCCCAAGTATATGCAGATGCATTCATTTACATTTATGTTTATTTTAATCCATCTGTTTATCCATCTATTGCTTTTATCATCTGTACGTGTGTGTTAGTCGCTCAGTCGTGTCTGATTCTTTGAGACCCTAGGGACCGTAGCCCCCAGGATCCTCTGTCCATAGAATTCTCTAGGCAAGAATACTGGAGTGGGTTGCCATTTCCTCTTCCAGGGGAATCTTCCCAACGTAGGGATCAAACCTGGGCCTCCTGCATTGCAGGGAATTCATTACCATCTGAGCCACCAGGGAAGCCCTGTATATACAGTCCGTATAGCTCTACTATCTATTGAAAGCTGCTGGTTCACTCTGATGCATCCCATTCCAACCCAGCATCTCAGGGTTCTGTTTTCTCCATTTCCATGTTCGTAACCCTCTTCTCCAGCCATGTGAGAACACTTGTGTCTGTTCCTCTTCGTACGTTTCTTCGTTTGGTCTTTAAGATGCTCTGGATCTCCGTCTTGGCCATCACTCCCTTCCCTGCGTGGGTGCACTCTCACCCTGCCTGTGTTCCAGGCTTTCCTCAGGGCAGACCCTCCTCTGCCGCCCTGTCCAGCCCACCTCAGGACTCCTGCCCTCCACCACATGCCTGCCCTGCCCTACCAATAGCTATAGGGCTGAACTGGTCAGGGAGGGAGAGGGGAGGCTGAAGCCCATCCGTTGACTTTAACTCCATACATTCCTTGAATTTAGGCTTCATGCATTTTCCTTTAGCATTTTACTGAATTATTTGTGCTAATATTTTATTTAGTATTTCTGTGGCTATGTTCATGGGAACAGTTGGCCCATAGGTTTTATTTCTTATAATGTCTTTGTCAGGTTTTGGCATCAAGGTCAAAGTGGTCTCAGAAGAAGTTGGAAAGTGTTTCATCTTATCTAGCCTTTGGAAAAGTCTCTCTAAGATGTGTGCCATTATGCCCCAAGATATTAAAAAGGATTCATTAAGGAAACCATCTGGGCTGGGAGATGTTTTTTGGGGAGGATTTAAATTTAAAATTAGAAGTTTTAAAATAAATGTAGAATTACTCATATTTCTGTTTCCTTTTTAAAATCAGTTTCTAAACTTCATTTTTAAAGGAATTTTTCTATTTAATAATTTTCAAATTGCTCTTCATTAAATTATTTATAATATCCTCTCATCCTATTTTTAATATCTGTAGAAGAATTTTTTAATTCTTCATTTTGATAATCAGAAGTTCTCCCCTGCCCCCCTTCTCTCTCCATTTCTTTTTTCCTTAGAACACTGCTTTTAAAGAGTTTCAGTGGCCTTAGATTCTAGAAGAGCCATTTTGGCCTTGATTTTTCTCTCCTGTCCGTTTGTTTTATGTTTTATTTATTTTATTGAAGTGCAGTGGATTCACAGTATTATATTAGTTTCAGGTATACAGTATAATGATTCAGCATTTTTATAGGCTATATGCCCTTAAAAGTGATAAAATAATGAGTATAACTCCGTGTGCTGTATGATACATCCTTCTGCTTATGTATTTTATAAACAGTATTCTGTATCTTTTACTCCCTTATCTGTATCTTCTTCCACTCCCTTTCCCTCTCCCCACTGGAAACCACTAGTTTGTTTCTCCCAAGTGGTAGCTATGATTCTGTTTCTATTTTGTTATGAGCATTTGTTTGTTTATTCTTTAGAGTCCACATATAAGTAATATCATACAGTTTTTGCCTTTCTCTGACTTATTTCACTACTTATTTCATTACTACTTATTTCACTAAAGCATAATTCTCTCTACGTCCATCCATGTTGTTGCACATGGCAAAGTTTCATTCTTTTTTATGCCTAAGCAATATTCTACTATATATAGTGGGATACACACACACACACACACTCTCTCCTTATCCGTTCATCAGTTACTGGACACTCTAGATGTTCCCATACCTCGGCTATTGTAAATAAAATGTCTATGAACATGGGGGTGCATGTATCTTTTTGAATTAGTGCTTCCTTTTTTTTTTTTCCTGGCTGTATGCCCAGGAGTGGAATGGCTGGATCCTATGGTAGTTCTGCTGCTGCTGCTGCTGCTAAGTCGCTTCAGTCGCGTCCGACTCTGTGCGACCCCATAGATGGCAGCCCACCAGGCTCCCCTATAGTTCTACTTTTAGTTTTTTGATAACCTTCATAGGGTTTTGGCATAGCAGTTGCACCAATTTACGTTTTCACCCACAATGCACAAGGGTTCCCTTTTATCCACATCCACTCCAGCATTTACTATTTGTAGACTTTTCAGTGATAGTCATTCTGACAGGTGTGAGGTGATATCTAACTGCTTTGGCTTGCATTTCTCTAATAATAAGCAGTGTTGAACATCTTTTCATATGCCTGTTACCCAACTGCATGCGTATATGGAAAAATATCTATTCAGGTCTTCCGCCACTTTTTTTTGGATTAGGTTGTTTGTTTTTGTGATATTGGATTATATGAGCTGTTTCTGTTTCTGTATTTTGGATATTAGCTTCTTATCTGTCATATCATTTGCAAATATTTTCTCCCATTCAGTAGGCCAGCATGCTTGCTGAGAAAGTCCCATGAAAGCTCTCTCTGCCCTGCCCTGGGGGCAAGTGAGAGTGTTTGGTCCTCACGAGTGGGGTCCAGCCTGCCCCGGCCTCCCGTCAGTCTCGGCGGTCCTCCAGTCTGACAGCGGGGCTGGTCGCTCCCTTGCAGGACTCCCGGGACCGGGATGCCCAGTCTGCTTCTCACCGGTCACACCCCGGGGCAGTTCTCCGCCTGTGTGATTTCCCTTTCCACCCCAGGGGCTCAGGTTCCTACCTGATCACTTTTCTTCCTTTCCTACCAGATTACTTGTGGATCTTTCGTACAACCGTGGTTGTACAGGAGTCTTTCTGCCAGTCTGCAGTTAATTTCCACTGAGAATTGCTCCACTTCCAGATGTATTCTGCTGTGTTTGTGTGGTGAGGTGGGTTTCACGTCTTCTTACTGCACCGTCTTGACTGATGTGTCCATTTGTAGTACATTTCAAAGTATCTTTCTTAATTTGTTTTATTTTATGTGGGTTTAATTTACTTTTCTTTTTATAACTATACAAAATAGATAATTCAGTCTTGCATTTAAGCCTCTTTTATTTTCTTATGCAAGCATTTAGGCTATTAATTTCCCTGTAAGCATGCCCTTAGCTGCATCCCACGCATTGTGTTTTATTGCATTTTTATTATCCCTTAATACAAAATATTTTATAATTTCCAGTGTAATTTGTGATTTGATTCATTGGTTATTTAGAAGCATATTGCTGAGCTTCCAAATACTTGTGGACTCCTTGGTTATATTTCTGTTATGTATTTCTAGAATACTTTTTTCTACAGTCAGAGGATATCCTCTGAATGATTTCAATCCTGTAACTTCGTTGAGATTTGACTTATTTTCCAGGACATGACCAATCACTGAGCTGCTTATATTTGACCCTTTTGGACGTTTAGTTGTGAACGTTGGCTCTTGATTCTCTTGTCTTTGCAACTGCAGTTTTCTCTGTCATTCTCTTGGCTGTGGTCATCCTTTTCCTCTATTCATTGTGGAGCCTCTCCAGTTTATCCTCCATGTTATTAATCAAATTTTGTGCACGTTCCATATGACTTTTTTTTTTTTTACAACTTCTAAAGCACATTTAAGTTGAGTTATTGCATTTTCAGTTTGTATTATTATTTTATTCTCATATCTAGCTCCTTTTTCATTTTCCCATCCTTCTTCCTTTCTAACCTGTTGTCTTATCTTGTATATGCCTGTAAAGAATATGAATGATTTTATTCTAGTTTTTCTAAGTCTTCACATACTCTGTTCTGCACTCAATCAAAGAAATACCAACCCCTTTGTAGTTTACAGACATTTAAAAAATAGAGTACATATAAAAGTGCTATAGAAAGTAAAGCTCTGTATAATTTTAAGGTGATGTTATTAGTAATAAGGGTGCTCTGCTACAAATACCAATCCCTGAAAATGTACAGAATCATGGGAAACTAGCAAAGGCTTGAAAACTGCAGGTGGTACATCACCTCAACTTTTCTCAGAGGCACAAGTATGTCTTATAATATGTACATTTATACATATGTGTACATTTGTATGGAGAAGGCAATGGCACCCCACTCCAGTACTCTTGCTTGGAGAATCCCAGGGACAGGGAGCCTGGTGGGCTGCAGTCCATGGGGTCACTACGAGTCGGGCATGACTGAGCGACTTCACTTTCACTTTTCACTTTCATGCATTGGAGAAGGAAATGGCAACCCACTCCAGTGTTCTTGCCTGAATCCCAGGGACAGGGGAGCCTGGTGGGCTGCCGTCTATGGGGTCGCACAGAGTCGGACATGACTGAAGCGACTTAGCAGCAGCAGCAGCAGCATACATTTGTATGCATATGTATAAATGTCTCAAAACATGTATATATTTTTGTACATGTTTGGTACATAAAGAGAGAAACAGGACTTGAAAACTTCAGGTTTAAAAATCTAGGCTTTGTTTCCTGGATTTTAGCAAAATATAGTGCGAGGTCACTGGGTAAAGCAGAGGCCTGCATTCCTTGTAAAGGGATCCTCACTTCTTGCTTTTGTTATTTATTTATTGGTAGAATGGTAACTGACAACTACACAGTTAGTTAACATAAGCCATCAAGATTTCATTGTTTTCTGGTGGAAAATGCACACATGCTCTTGGACTGGCTGGTATATCGGGAATGCTTACAGCTAGAGATAACGGAGTGATTTAAGCAAGAAAGGCATTGATCTCCCAGCTATGGGGTGTAGAAGTGGGGGGTCTAGCTCTGCTGGCGTAGCCTGATATTGCCACCAGGAAAACCTAATCTTTCTTTTGCCCTCCCCTCTAAGTGCCCTCTTTACTTAGGGACCCGTGGTTGTCGACTGGTTGTGAGATGTTCTGGAACCACTCTGGCTTCCAAGGTGGAAGAACTGGGGTGGGACTGGCCCAGCAACTACCTGCCTCTCATCAGAAAACAAAATCTTCCTTGGTGCCCCTCTCCCTGTTCCTGGCAGCAGGCTTCCTCTTACAGCTCCTGCCCATGGGGTCTCACTGAGCCCTCGATTGCAAGGGGAGGCTAGGTGTTGGTTGGCTGCTCTGCTCATTAGGAAACTCCACCGAGAGCGGTTAGCTCCTGCTTTCTGTGCCTGGTTGGGACACTTTCTGGTTTGGGTAATGAGTAGGACACACCAAGTTCACTGTGTTCTTGTTGCTGTTCAGTTGCTCAGTCGTGTCCGACTCTGCAAGCCCATGGACTGCAGCACGCTGGGCTCCCCTGTCCTCTGCTATCTCCCAGAGTTTGCTCAAATTCATGTCCATTGATTTGGTGATGCCATCCAACCACCTCATCCTCTGTCGTCCCCTTCTCCTCCCGCCTTCACTCTTTCCCAGCATCAGGGTCTTTGTCAATGAGTCAGCTCTTCACATCAGGTGGCCAAAGTATTGGAGCTTCTCCTTCAGCAGCAGTCCTTCCAATGAATATTCAAGGTTGATTTCCTTTAGGATTGACTGGTTGGGTCTCCTTGCTGTCCAAGGGACTCTCAAGAGTCTTATCTAGCACCACAGTTTGAAAGCATCAGTTCTTCAGCCTCCTTTATGGTCCAAATCTCACATCCATACGTGACTACTAGAAAATCATAGGTTTGACTCTATGGACCTTTGTCAGCAAAGTGATGTCTCTGCTTTTTAATATGCTGTCTAGGTTTGTCATAATTCATTGTGTTACTTATGGAAAATTTGAAGATCTGACCTCTAAGAGAAACCTGTCTTCATGAAAAGGCATGTGCGGCTTTGCATACAGTGGACCTTCTGGTCCAGATGGCGGCAAGGACCCTGCCCTCTGTGGCTGGCACATGGCCTGCTGCTCTGCACCCCCACGACAGTGCCCAAGAGGTGGTGCCAGCCAGGCCCAGGCCCTGTGCTGTTAGCCATTGCTCCTTGCTGCCTTGAAGATGCAGGGAGAGGTGGGGGTGGGGGTGGGGGTGGGAAGAATCAGGCCTCTGCTGCCTCCAGCCCTCAACTTTTCATGAAGGATGAGTTCTCTCACCAACTCTGAGTGGGAATCAGAGGCCCTTGGGTCTCGTGATTTCAACCTTGGCTGGACATTTCAGGAGATGCTTTTCATCTCACAGTACTTAAAATTTTTGATTGCTTTTCTTACACAAAATTCCCCCTTTTCCCTGTATTCCCCCCCAGATTTTCTCACTAAAAAATAATATAATGTCAATTGTCCTGATCACAAACAAAATTAGTTTGTAAATGAATAAGCGCCGTTGTCATGTGGCAGACAATTATCTGATCACTCTGTTCAGTATATGATCTACAACTCTCTAAGACTTTCTTGTTCTGTTTCTCAGTTACTTTCTATTTACATAAAATCTGTGGATTATCCAGGTCACAGTAAGGGTAGGTGCTGAGTAAATACACAAGAACCCTTGTGATTGTTGCTCCCCCTCTGCCTGTGGAGAAGGACACAGAGGGGGAGCTGCCGCTTCTCCTGTGCCTGGGTCCCCGACATGAAATCTGAGTCCCACGCGGCAAGTGTGCCGGGCAGTTCTGTGGCAGAGACGTTTGCTGAAGGCTTGCAGCAGCTTGGGCACTGCATCGGGCCTGTATTCACCCCACTTCGCACTCGTAGGGAAGGTGAAAGGGAACACGAGTGGGGCAAATCTGCTTTATTTGTTTAAACAAGAGGCAAAGGCAAACTTGCTTCATGCTGGAGTGAAATACTCTTCCTCAGTGTGGTGCTTCCCTGGATGCTCTTGAATGAGCGCTGAGGCATTTCTGACTGTGGGAATTAGCAGGAGGAATTGGATAAAGAAGGGTGGAGCTGCACCTTTGGCTTCAAAAAATGCCTGGCAAAGTCAGTGGCTTTGTCACGAAGAAAGAGCCTGGACGAAGGACTCCTTTTGAGGACCGAGCCTTCGGTCGATGCCCGCCGGTCCACTTAGAGTCACGGCTGAGTGCAGCACCTGAAGCAGATTCCTTGGCCAGTGACCAGCGATCGTTACGATGCACAAAGGGAAGGTTGCCATGTGGCATCTCACGGAGCGAGTGGACTGTGAAGCCTGCAGGCTGGACCTGGTTAAGATAGGCGCCCTTTGGCTCTCTCTGGCTCATCCTCTGGTTGCCCATTAGGACTTCTTTCTCTCTAGTGCCATTCTTTCAAACAGTTGCTCAAATGGAGATTTAACCAATTAATTCCCTTAAAACAGTTCCATACTTTAAGATATTGCATTTTTCCAGCTTTATTTATTTTAAAGGAAGAGGGAGAGTTCTCAAATTTCTCAAAATTCAAAGGAGTGAATATCTAATGGTGGAATCTCAGGTGCGTGGAGTAGAGATTTGGGGTATTCAGTTCCAGTCAGGAATCTGTCTGATTCACTCAGGAGCGTCCTGTGGGGCCGGGAACCTCATGCTAAGTAGTTTCCTACAAGAAAGGTGGATGCAGTTATCAGTGAGGGGTCCAAGCTCTGCCTCCAGGAGTCGTCCGCAGGGCCTCAGGCTTCTGCAGTGCCTGCCGCAGTGGGAGGGTCATGTCTGGTGGTGGGAGCCTGGGTGTGGAGTAGGATCAGAGCTCTCTGTTAGAAAATAAGACATCTGATTTCTATATGTGTGTGCATACTATTTCAGTCTGACTAGACCCCATGAATATAAGGAATTGTCCTTTTTTTTTTCTTTTGAGTATTCCTCAGGCCCAAGTACAGGGCTGAACACACCTGAGTCGTGTGGTCCTATTGTGATCCTTCTGTAGGCTCACGTGGTCTTGGCTTTGATTTATGTCAACTGTCTGTCTGTGGTTTGACTCTGCAGGGTACTCTCCGGCAGCAGACTGATCACAGGTGTGGCCACCGGAGCTGGACAGCCTGTGTGGCCTCCTAGTTGGCTGTCTTGGGGAAGGTCGTGTGATCTCTGGGCTTAGTTTTCTCATTGTCTGCGTCTGTGCGCATGCTTAGTTGTTTCCGAGCGCATGCTCAGTTGTGTCCGACACTTCACGATCCCATGGACTGTAATCCACCGGGCTCCTCTGTTAACGGGATTTCCCAGGCAGGACACCGAAGTGGGTTTCCGTTTCCTTTCCCAGCGGGTCTTCCCGACACAGGTTGACCCTGTGTCTCTTGTGTCTCCTGTGTTGGCAGGAGGATTCCTTACCACTGCACCTCCTGGGAAGCCCTTCTCATCTGAATATGGAATAAGAAAAGTCCTTGCCTCATATGGCTTTGTAAAAATTCAATATATTAATATTTGTAAAGAACCTAGGACAATGCTTGAGAAATACCATCTACTGTGTCTAGCCTTTATCTCAACACCTCCATCTGCAAAATCCTGCTCCCTTGAAAGGAATCTTGGATGCTAGAAATTTCTCTTCAGTATTCAACAGAAGGGTCTTTGCTTTTAATTTCTCCTCGTTTGCACTGCTTCTGCTAGATGAGGCCATGGATCGAGTTTAGTTGGTCTTCTCCATGCCGACTTTGTGGTCATATGAAGATGAAACAAGTATGGCGATAGGAAGCCTCTCTTTAAGCATCTGCATCACATTCTGAGATGACTTCAGTTGTGCTCATCTTAATGGGTGGAGCTGGTTGCATGGTTCTAGAGAGGGTCTCTAGAGAGGATTATCACTCCCCTCCCCACCCTCTTCTTGCCCTCTGCTTCCTTTAGGGTAGGTTTATAGCACAGCAGCTTTGCAGCACTGCACTTTTTTTTTGTTGTTTGCTTGTTATTATTATTATTCTTTCTACTCCAGCAGACTTTCCATTTATTCATTTTATCATAGGTCTCATTGGTCCTCTTTTTCTAGAATGGGAAGCACTGTGAAAAATTAGAATAAAGCAAATATTTCACTATCAAATAATTCAAAGATTGTTTTTACCATCATCATCTGTGAGATGATTTCTTATTGGAATGCTGACAGTCATCATCAAATTTTCCTTTTGTTCCCCATCTTCCAATCTCAAGTATTACACACTGATAAAAACATCTAAAGTATCATGAGAAAACAGTTTAAATTGCCTGAGTTCATTACTCTTAAATTCTTTAGCAGTTATCTACCTATGCATATACATATATTACTTTACATATATATATATATAATTACTTATATTTATTAGTTATATACCTATTTTATAATTCTGTGTTTACAACTATTACTGAAATAAAGCACAAACTTCCCTGGTGGCTCAGATGGTAAAGCGTCTGCCTACAATGCAGGAGACCTGGGTTCGATCCCTGGCTCAGGAAGATCCCCTGGAGAAGGAAATGGCACCCCACTCCAGTACTCTTGCCTGGAAAATCCCATGGATGGAGGAGCCTGTTAGGCTACAGTCCATGGAGTCACAAAGAGTTGGACACGACTGAGCAACTTCACTTTCACTTACTTTGAGTTAATTCAGCTTGTCTGTCCTAAGCTGATTTGCAAAGTTGTGGATTCTAAGGAGTTAAGACCCTGAGCTGAAAATAATTTGCTTAAGAACGGGGAGCCAGGGAATGTGGTCTGTCCACCTCCCATCAAGGCCTGCCTGCCCTGGCTTTCTAGAATATCCCGGATCCATTGCTCCTGCTCCATGTTACTGCTTTCATCCTAGTGAGGGTCCTTGTTCCTTCCTTCCTAAAAACCGTCAGCTCACATGCCACCTCTTTCATGCCACTGTCCCCTGTGGGCCATATGGGATTAATCTCTCTTGGCTCTTTGTATTTCTTTAGTATTTTGTTTCTCTATTGTATTAGATTTCTCTTTCCTGCTTTGTTATAGTTATTACCATCTGTTCGCCCAAGTTGGGTGGTAAGATCCTTGGAGATGGGAACAAAGTCTCCTTGTTCCGTCTGTGTCCCCTCCTGGCTCCTGGCACAATAACTGCTCAGTGAGGGAACAGCTGAAGGGACTCCAGGAGGCCCCAGGTCCAGCCGTCGGGTGTCGGGGTGCATTTCATAGATGAGCCACCTCAGCCTCTCCGAGGAGCCGAGCGACCTGCCCGTAGCAGGGTTAACAAGTAGGAGGACGGTGGGCAAGTTTAGATTAACCTCATTTATCTTCTATTTGCACATTTTAGGCTAATTTTCAATTATCAAGTCTCTGCGGTTCCCAGATATTGGAACTGCTGCCATGTAGACTTACTGTTTGTGCATCTAATAAAAAAAAGAAAAATGATGTGTCCTTGAGGTTGGACTCCTCGTACAATAACTTGCTGGGTTCAACAGTGTAATCACTGTGGACACAGCGTGAATGACAGCACGTTGGGGAGGTAATGGCCGGTGGTGGTGAAGATACGTGAGGCCCTGCCGGTTATTAACTTGTGTTTGACACACTTGAAAAGTAAGAAGCTCCCAATTTGTCCTCCCTTCAACCACCGAGGCTGTAATTTCATCATTTCAGGCCTCTTCTCGGGACAGATATTCTTGAGATGTCACTCCTAGTCACCCGGACGCTCTCATTAGCGCCTGATTGCCATCAGCCCTTCTGGGAGGACCCGTTGCCTTGTCTGCCCTGTGCTTTACTTTCTTCTGCTGGCTTTGATCATGGCACGTGCCACCTGTCCTGGAGTGTGCAGACATTCTGATAGTTCAGACCACAGCATGTACCGCTGGGCGAGGGCTGTGTAGACCCCAAGGGCCCAGCTGTGTGCGCCGAGCTTTTTTCCGTGACGAGCCTTCCCGGATGAGTGGTGGATCTGGAAATTGCAGTAATGAGTCATCTCGGTGAAGTCCACTTTGGCTCCAGCCCTCTTTGCTTTGGCTGTGTTATCTGTAGCTTTAGAACTCCCACTAAAGGAGCAGAATTATCTAAATTTCCATTTGACATTTTCCTTTACAATTGTTTTGACATCTCCATTTATAAATTTCTTTTCTTGTTAAAGCTAGATTGGAAAAGTGGATTTCTAGACAAGTCTTGCCTGGCTTGAAGCCTGAGGGTTGGTGCTCATCTCGTTTAATTGGGGAGCATCTAATCCAGTTATCATCCATCAGTAAGGACAGCCCAGTGTTTTCTGAATTCCAGAGGGCTCTCTCCCAGGCTCCAGAATCTTTCTCTGCTGATTTCCCTGGGAGACCAGGTTAGGCCCACACTCCCGAGAGCCCCATGGTCCTAAAGTACCCCCGTCCCTTCAGGAATCAGGGAAAAGTTCTGTTTGTGTGATGAAGGCCCACTTGCTCGGCAGCTCAGAAACCCCCAGGTATCATCACTAGGTGTGAGGTGGGACTCTGCTTACCTACCAGGGACAGAAAAAAAAAAAACCTGCGTGCTCCATCCAGGTCACAGAGACCCTGCTTCCAGCGACCAACACCAGTGGCAACTTGTGGCCTTGTTTACTTTCCTTCCTGATAGCGTGTGAGCAGCTGCTTTTTGACTTGTATTGTGTAGCTTGGAGTCTGTTCTGCTTCATTTTAAGTGTATTCTCCTCTGCTATGATAGAATAATGGCATTCTCCCCCCAAAAACTGTTTTTCTAAAAATTTACATTGTAGCAATAAATATTTCAGTGGGGAAAAAAGTTCGAGGTTAGATGTGGGCTTCTAGGAATTCTTTTTCCTGCTAGAATTTTAACAGTAAAGTTATTATTGCTGTGCTGAAACTCTAGTACTTTGGCCACCTGATTGGAGGAGCTGACTCATTTGAAAAGACCCTGATGCTGGGAAAGATTGAGGGCAGGAGGAGAAGGGGACAACAGAGGATGAGATGGTTGGATGGCATCACCGACTCAATGGACATGAGTTTGAGTAAACTCCGGGAGTTGGTGATGGACAGGAAGGCCTGGTGTGCTGCAGTCCATAGGGTCGCAAAGAGTCGGACACAACTGAGCAACTGAGCTGAACTGAAATGATACTTAGGCAAAAGAGAGATAAAAATGCTTTATTTTTTTTCAACCTTAGCATGTGGAAGTCTCCCATTTCTCTCTACCACTTGACAAATTTGCTGGCAGCAGATGTGGTCTGGGGTCATTCCTTAATAATTCTTTAAAGCACTGAGTGACTCAGAAGAAGCACTATGTGCTCTTGTGGCCCCAGAGCTTTCTGTTGTCTGCCTGCTGCTGCTTCTTTTCAGATACTAATACATCGCGTCCCTAATTACTAATACTGACATTGCGTCCCTAATCACTAGTACTGACTCTGCTCGCTCTCTGACTTCAGACTACACTACAAAGATACAGTAATCAAAACAGCATGATACTGGCACAAAAAGCAGACATGTAGATCAATGGAAGAAAAGAGAGCCCAGAAATAAACCCACTCACCTGTGAGTAATTAGAGCTTCCCAGGTGGCGTTAGTGGTAAAGAACCTGCCTGCCAATGTGGGAGACGCTGGAGATGGAGGTTCAGCCCCTGGGTTGGGAAGATCCCCTGGAGGAGGGCATGGCAACCCATTCCAGTATTCTTGCCTGTAGGATTCCCATGGACAGAGGAGCCTGGTGGGCTACAGTCCATAGGGTCACAAAGAATTGGACAAGACTGAAGTGACTTAACACGCATGCATGATTAGTTAATCTAACAAAGGCAAGAGTATACAGTAGGGAAAACACAGTCTCTTCAGTAACTAGGTCTGGGAAAACCAGACAGCTACATGTAAAATAATAAGATTAGAATGTTTGATCACATCATATACAAAAACAAACTTGAAACAGCTTAAAGACCTAAAGTCATGATCTGGAACTAGAAAATTCCTAGAAAAGAACACAGCCAGAACACACTTTGACATAAATTCTAGCAATACTTTTGATCTGTCTCTAGAATAAGGAAAAAAAAAAAGCAAAAAATAAACAAATGAGACATAATCTAACTTGAAAGCTTTTGCACACAAAGGAAACCATCAACAACAACAAAAGACAAGCTACTGAATGAAAGAACGTATTTGCAAATGATATGGCAGGTAAAGGGTTAATAACCAAAATGCATAAACAGCTGAAACAACAAAAATACCAAGAAAACAAACAACCCGATTCAACAAAATGGGCAGAAGACCTGAAGAGGCATTTTTCCAGAGAAGACAGTACAGAGGGTTAAGAGTTACGTGAAAAATTTAAGGTGTACAGTGTGATTATCGGATGCATGCAGCGAAATGCTTGCCACAGTAAGGTTAGGTGACACATCCTTCGTCTCACATAATTACCCTTTTGTGGTTACGGTGAGATCGTTTACGATCTGCTCTCTGAGCGACCTGTAAGTGTACAGGACAGTGTAAGTGCGTAACTTGGCAACTGCAGTATTGTTAACTACAGCCGCCACGCGTACATTATTCTTCTGGAATGTTTGTACCCTTTGACCAACATCTCCACATTTCCCCGCCTGCAGCCCCTGGTAACCATCAGTCTAGTCTCTGTTCCTATGATTTCATCCTTTGTAGATTCTTCGTGTGAGGATGGAGGCTGGGATCTCCTACCCCGCCATCTTGCTGACCTCTAAATCTTATGGTTCCTCTTTAAGTCGACATTTACAGACATTGAAACACACACACTAACTGTACAATTTTGACAAACAGATGCAGTCATTTGTGGAGATTGTCACTTCCGGTCACTGTAATGAAGCTGCTATGAATATTCTACACTTTTTTGGGACGTAGATTTTAATTTCTCTTAGACAAATGCACAGAGTAGGTTTAACTTTATAAATAAATCTGTTGAAACTTTTCCAAAGTGGTTGTAATATTTTCTGTTTCACCCAAAGTTCCTGTTGCTCCGTTTCCTGGTCAGTATTTGGTTTTATCAGTCTTAATAATTTTCACTATTCTAGGGCATGTAGTAGGAGAAAGCAATGGCACCCCACTCCAGTGCTCTTGCCTGGAGAATCCCAGGGATGGGGGAGCCTGGTGGGCTTCCGTCTGTGGGGTCACACAGAGTCGGACACGACTGAAGTGACTTAGCAGCAGCAGCAGCAGGGCATGTAGTGATATCACATAGCAGTTTTAATTTGCACTTCCTTGATGACAAGACATGCTGAGCACCGGTTTGTGCGGTTACTGACCATTCATACTGCTTTGCTTGTGAAATGTCGATTCAATTATTATTTTGCCCATATTTTAATTTAGTTGGACTGTTCATCTTTCTAGTATTGAATTGTAAGGAGTCATTGTGTATTTCGAATATGTCCTTTGTCAGACAAATGTTTTGCAAGTATTTGTGGTTTGCTTATTCATTTTAGTGGTGTCTTTTGATGAGCATCAGTTTTTAATTTGGGTAAGTCTAATTCATCATTTTTCTCTTCATGGCTCTTGCTTTTTGGGTTCTGTCTAATAAATCTTTGCCTGTAGGTTGCAACAATATTCTCTTATATTTTCTTCTAAAAGCTTTATAGATCTGTGGTATACAAAGATATATAGATCTGTGATTCATTTTGAAATTTTTTTGTTATGCTGTGCAGAAGCATGGTGGTTCAAAATAAATTTTTTTTCTATGTGGATGTCAGTTGTTCCATTACAATTTGCTGAATTTAACTCTCCTTTTGAGTTGTTTGGTGTGCTTGTGAAAAGTCTATTGACCATAGGCATGTCATCGGTTTCTGTATTCTGCTTCCTCCATCTGTCTGCTTCTGTACCAGTACTACACGGTCAGGCTTCCTGAAGCCTCATAGTAAACCTGGAAATCAGATAGTAAAGTCCTCAGCCTGATTTTGCTTTTTCAACATTGTTTGGACTTTTCTAGGCCCTTTGCATTTCCATATAAATTTTTGAATCAGCTTGTCAATTTCCATAAAAAAGACTGGGGGAACATGAATAGGATTACACTGAATCTATAAGTGAATTTACAGAGAATATATCTTAACAATATTGATTCTTCTAATCCATGACCATGATGTATTTTTCCAAATTATTTGGGTCTTTTAAAAATTTCTCACAGCAAAATTTTGTAGTTTTAAGCACAGAGGTTCTTCATGTGTTTTGTTAAACTTACTCCCCAATATTAAACATTTTGGAAACTATTGTAAATGGAATTATATTTTTAAGTTTCAGTTTCTAATTGTTCTTGCTAAAATGTAGAAATAGTAATTGATTAAAAAACTTTATAGAGTTGTAACTGACATCAAATTGCATATATTGAACTTTTGACAATCTGTATACACTTGTGTAGTCAACACCCATCATGATCAAGATAACGAACATAGGACTTTCCTGCTAGTTAAGTCTCTGTGCTTCCACTTCAGGGGGCTTGGGTTTGATCCCTTGTCAGGGAACTAAGATCCTGGATACTACCCATGGCCAAAAAAAAGATAACAGACACTCCCATCACTCCTAAGAGTTTATTGCACACCTGTGTAATCTTTTCTTCCTCCTTCTTACTGCCCCCCTTATATACCCCTCTCCATCTCAAGCAACTACTGATCTGCTTTCAGCCACCACACCTTCAGTTCAGTGCAGTTCAGTCACTCAGTCCTGTCTGACTCTTTGCGACCCCATGGACTACAGCACATCAGGCTTCCCTGGCCATCACCAACACCTGGAGCTTGCTCAAACTCAGGTCCATCGAGTCAGTGATGCCATCCAACCATCTCATTCTCTGTCATCCACTTCTTCCCCTGCCTTCAATCTTTCCTAGTAAGTAAAGTCAAGTCGCTCAGTCGTGTCCGACTCTTTGTGACCCCATGGACTGTAGCCTACCAGGCTCCTCTGTCCATGGGATTTTCCAGGCAAGAGTACTGGAGTGGGTTGCCATTTCCTTCTCCATGGAATCTTCCCGACCCAGGGATCGAACCTGGGTCTCCAGCATTGCAGACAGATGCTTTACTGTCTGAGCCACCAGGTAAGTCCTCTTTTTTTAAGAACTTTTCATATTTATTAATGAGGATATTGGCTCATAATTTACTTTGTGATGCCTATGCCTCATTTTCATTTTAGGGAGTTTTCTTAATATGAATTTACTTTCTTTGATTCAAACAAGCTCTTCAGAATTTCTCTTTCACTTAGTGTTAGTTTCAGTTTTGGGAAACAAATATCATATATTAACAGGCTTCCCTCGTGGCTCAGATAAGTAAAGAATCTGCCCGCGATGCAGGCGACTCAGGTTCAATCGCTGGGTTGGGAAGATCCCCTGGAGAAGGGAATGGCTACCCACTCTAGTATTCTTGCCTGGAGAATCCCATGGACAGAGAAGCCTGGTGGGCTACAGTCCATGGGGTCACAAAGAGTCAGATGCAACTAAGTGACTAACACTTAACTAACTTAGTGTATCATATATTAATGCATATATATGGAATCTAGAAAATGATACTGATGAACATGTTTGCAGGGAAACAATGGAGATGCAGACACAGAGAACAGACCAGTGGGCACAGTGGGGGAAGGAGAGGGTGGGATGGATTGAGAGAGCAGCATGGAAATATATACACTGTGCCGTGCTGAGCTTAGTTGTTCAGTCGTGTCCGACTCTTTGTGACCCTATGGATTGTAACCCACCAGGCTCCTCTGTCCATGGGGATTCTCCAGGCAAGCTACTGGAGTGGGTTGCCATACCCTCCTCCAGGGGACCTTCCCAACCCAGGCATCAAACTCAGATCTCCCGCATTGCAGATGGATTCTTTACTGTCTGAGCCACCAGGGAAGCCCAAGAGTACAGGAGGGGATAGCCTATCCCTTCTCCAGGGGAATCTTCCCACCCAGGAATTGAACCAGAGTCTCCTGCTCACCTTAACCAGCTGAGCTACTAGGGAAGCCCAAACATACACATTACCACATGTAAAACAGATAGGCAGTGGGAATTTCATGTATGACTCAGGGAGCTCAAACTGTTACTCCGTGACAACTAGAGGGGTAGTGTGGGGTGGGAAGTGGGAGAGAGGTACAAGAGGGAGGGGACATATGTATACATGTGGCTGATTCACATAGCTGTATGACAGAAACCAACACCATATTGTAAAGCAATTATGCTCCAATTAAACATAAAATTTTTTAAATTAAAAGAAATAAATAAAAAGTTGTTTATACCATTCCTTTATTATTCCTGTAATGTCTGCAGCATTTTTATTATGTTTATTCTTTTATTACTGCTAGGGCTTACTCCTTGGAAGAAAAGTTATGACCAACCTAGAGAGCATATTAAAAAGCAGAGATATTACTTTGCCAACAAAGGTCTGTCTAGTCAAGGCTATAGTTTTAACAGTGGTCATGTATGGATGTGAGAATTGGACTGTGAAGAAAGCTGAGCACTGAAGAATTGATGCTTTTGAACTGTGGTGCTGGAGAAGACTCTTGAGAGTCCCTTGGACTGCAAGGAGATCTGACCAGTCCATCCTAAAGGAGATCAGTTCTGGGTGTTCATTGGAAGGACTGATGCTAAAGCTGAAACTCCAATACTTTGGCCACCTCATGCGAAGAGTTGACTCATTGGAAAAGACTCTGATGCTGGGAGGGATTGGGGGCAAGAGGAGAAGGGGATGACAGAAGATGAGATGGCTGGATGGCATCACTGACTCGATAGACATGAGTTTGAGTGAATTCCGGGAGTTGGTGATGGAGAGGGAGGCCTGGTGTGCTGTGATTCATGGGGTCGCAAAGAGTTGGACACGACTGAGCGACTGAACTGAACTGAAGGCTAACTAGCTTTCTCTTTTTTCTTTTCTTGATCAATCTTGTGAAGGGTTTATCAATTTTATTAATCTTTTCAAAGGATCAATTTTTAACTTTGTTAGTTCTCTTTGTAGCTTTTTCTGTTTTCCATTTTATTGATTTTTGTGCTTTTCTTTAGAATTTTTTCTTTTGATTTACTTTAATTTTAGGTTACTCAACTTGTATAGGTTTTTAACATAGAAGAAAGAAAGAAAGAAAGAAACTTGATTTTAACATAGAAACTTTTAACATAGAAACTTGATTTAAATCCCATTTAAAGTTTTGATTTTAACATAGAAACCTGATTTTAACATAGAAACTTGATTTTAACTTTTTAACATAGAAACTTGATTTTAACATAGAAACTTTTAACATAGAAACTTGATTTAAATCCCATTTAAAGTTTTTTCTAATACCAACATTTTAAGCTAGAAATGGTCTCCTTATTTTTTCCTTGGCTATAAACTACAAATTTGGTATGTTGCATTTTATTTGTCATTTAATTTGAAACATTTTCTAGTTTTCCATTTGATTTCTTCTTAGATCCACAGGTTTTATAGAAGTGTACTGTTCAATTTTCAAATATTTGAGGCTTTAAAAAGATATCTTACATTGTTTTACATTGTCACTGTAACTCCACTGTTATGAAAATATATACTATATGTGATGTTTTTCATATGTGTCAAGACTTGTTTGTACCCCAGTACGTGGTTTCTGTTGATGAAAATTCTATATACAGTTGAAAAATTGCTTTTCATCATGTCACTCTATGGTTTGTCTTGTGAGATCTATTATTCACTGATGTTTTGCTTAGTTGTTCTGTGGATCACTGACAGGAGGTTGTTGATACCTTCAACTGAAATTGTTGACTTGCCTATTTTTCTCTTTTTTTCTCACAATTTTTGCTTCATATATTTTAAAGTGCTGTTATTGGGAGTGTGCAACTTTATAATTATTGTGTATTTCTGATATGCTGACACTTTTATCATTATAAAATGTTCTCCTTAGTCTCTGGTAATATTACTTTTCTTAATGTCTATTTACTGATGTTACTAAGTAACATATAGTGAAGGATATTTTGCCTGATGTAGTCAGTTCGTCTTTTTTGTGTTTACTATCATATGATTTATGTTTACCTGTTTTTATTTTCAGCTACTCGTGTCTTTATATCTTCTTCTCTTTAAAGAGAGATAAAAACACATCTATTCTAGCCATAATATAGTTGAGTCTTGGTGCTTTTTCATTCCCAGTCTGCTTTTTAGTTGGAGATTTTAGTCCATTTACATTTATTGTAACTATTACGTAGTTGGATTCAGGGCTGCCATTTTGCTTTATTTTTTCCTGCTTGTTCCATCTGTTTTGAAGACTAGGTGGGAGTGAATATTTATTGGATTATAGGATTGGTGGTGGGAAGATGACAGACTTGAGTTTGGTCCCTGTATTCTCCATGGAGCATGTGGTAAGGTCATCAGCAGGGGTGGACAGTGGAGGAAAAAAAGTCAGAAGTTTGAAGAGAGAAAAGAATGTATGAAATTTATTGTGATGAGTGAGAAAGTGAGGCTTCTAGAGGACAAAGTAGGTTGTGAGATTTATTTATTGTCCATTCATTTATTCTTTTGTCATGCATTAATTCAATAAATATTTGAATATCTCCTTTGTGGGGGGGAGATAGGCATGGACATGCTCCTGTGAGACTTTTGCTATCATTAAATATTGGTGAAATAATCTCAGTAATATATGCAACACGATTATAAGCTAGAAAGACAAGTGCAATGAGATAATAGAAATGACTGATTTTACAGGAATGTACAGCAGAAAAACTTGACCTTGAGTAGGTGTAAGGAATCATTTGTTGGAGCCAGTTGCCCTTGAGCTGAGCTCTCAAGTTGGTAGGTTAAACCCGGCAGTGGTTGGTGGGAGTGTGGTCAGGTGAGGAACATAGTGGGCTGGTGTGCTGTGGGGGCAGAGAGGATGAGTGTTGGATGAGCAGACTGTACTGGCATGGCTGGACTGCAGGGAGCAGGACGGGGTGTGGAGAAGGGAGACAGGGGTGGCAGCTCAGGGCTACGCGGTGCCACGGCCCTACAGATTGTGATCAAGCTTTTGCAACAGGAATGACTTTGAAATGAAACCAGTCAGCTTGGTGTGTGATGTGCTTCTCCTTAAAGCATCAAGACTTTCTTTGATGTACATTAAATAGAACTGATGAGATTGGGCTATTATGAATTATCAGAGCGATGCACAAAGCGAGTCGTTGCCAAGTTTTCTTACACTCCATTTTATTCCTATTTGAGGGTAAAAAGGTAATTAGAGAACATCAAGCGTTGCTTCCAGGTTTCAAAGTGGCTTCCATCCAGCCACAGGGAGGCTCGCAGCAGAAAACCAGATGTTCACATAAAGACCTAAGTGGACAAGTATGGCTGCTGTGCGTTACACAAATACATGAAGGAAATCTCTCCTGGTGTTTAGGCTTTAAAGTATTTGTACGAATGCCTCCATTCTTCCAGAAGCACCGAAGGAAGGAGTTTAAATGCATTTGTTAGACATGGTTGTGCCTTCCCACCTAGTGTTAGCCAGTACAAGTGGAAAATTAGAATAATGGGATTATTGACTCAAAGCTTTTGCTGAGTGCCTTCCAGGTGTGCCCATGGTACTCAGTGCCATGGACTTGACAGTGAGGGATGTGGAGACAAAGCCAACCAAGAGTCTGCCCTCTGCGGGAAGGTCAGACTTCAGAAGGGGCTGTAGCGATGCTGGAGCCAGGAGGGAGGCTCAGGTAGACTGTGGACAGCAGAGAAAGAAAAATTCAATTAATCGTGAAAAGCAAGTACCCAACATGAGATTTACCCTCTTCACAGATTTTTAAGTGTACAGTGTTGTATTGTCTCCAGGTACATCAAGTTGTAAACATTAAATTATCTACAGCTTTTTTTATGTCACTCGGACCTTGGTGAAGCAGTGAAAAAAAATGGCAAGCACAGCTTGTTATCTCTGCTTTTGTATTTTTTGGTTCAACAAATATTTATTGAATTTATATTAGGTTTAATGTCCCATCCTGCAGGATGATGCTCGCCCCTGTTCACACGAAGAAACAGGTCACGGAGAGTCGGGCGGAAAGAAAATCGTGCCCATGGCGGTAGTTTCCGCTGCTTTAGATCATCTCAGAGAAAAGCCTGAGTGCGGTGCCCTCGGACACACGACCCACTTGTTTAGTCCAAGGTCTGCCACAGAAACACTGCTATCTCCTGGAGCCCGCCTGCTTTGGGTTTCTCTGTTAAGAGTTAAAACTTGGAAAAGCAGCCCATGCCTGGGAAACTCTGCAGACAAATTCTTGGGTTGGAAATGCACATTAGTGGATTCTTTAATACAAAAACATAATGCTTTAAATTGTACTTTGGACATGATGTCCACTTTTTTGGCTCAACAAACAAACCCAAAATTGTTTTTAGCTTTCTGCTCTGGCATTCACGAAGTTTTGCCTAAAACCCTTGGAGATTTGCTGAAAAAGATTTATTTGTGTGCGTTCTGAGGAGCGTGCCAAAATTCTGCTGCTTCGTGTTTTTCAAGATTCTTCTAAATTAAAAAGTGAGTGCTGCGCGTGTGAGGGTAAAACATTGGTTTAGTTATTGTGCCAAGTAAATGGGTTTCTTTCCAGGAGGAGGAGAGAGATGGTGTGACAGGGTGAACGTTCAGTCAATGAGACCTGCTTTGCACAGCAGAGGAGTTCATTTGACCCCTTACAAAGTCACCATCTCTATTTAATGAAAAACCACGCTAACATAGCAATCCATCAGTTTGGGGGCTGCCTTTAATTGATTTTTGCACTAAGCCCTATCAGTTGATTAAACATAGCCCAAATCACCCAACTCACCCACAAAGGAACATGGACATGACCGAAAAAATAAAAATCAAGAGACGTCTCTGTATTAAGGGACTTTCAGGTACTTTACAGGTCAGCTGAATAGTCAGGATCAAAGAATGAATATCTACTCAGAAACATTAAAAAACACACTGAAAGCCTCAAGTGCTGTTTTTTTCTTTCTCAGAGGAAGCATGTTCATGACAATAAAATTTATACAGACATATAACACAATATATATGTCTTTATGCGTTGTTTACTGATTGAAATACTATTTGTATACTGTGATGCAGATTAACATTAAATACCCAAACTGCTTTTGGATCTAGAAAAAGTTGTGTAAATAGTTTTCCAAAGTGCAGACAAAAAGAAAAAAATAATAATAACTTTTGTTTAGTTTCACTGTAATCTCACTGACAGATCCTTGGACTGCTTCGCATCCACACTGGCTTCCAGCAAAGCTGAAATCCCCCTGTGCCCTCCCCAGAGCCCTGAGCTGATGGCCCCACCACCATGACTGATGGTCCCCTTGGTAACAAAGTTTCCCTTGTGTTTATCTGATACAACCACTCTCCTCATCAACATGCTTTATTTATTTATTTATGTGTGCTTATGAATACATATATATCACAGTGGTATGAAATGGGTGGGAAAAAAACCCAAGTGTTCAGAGTGTGGAGCATCCATGGACTACATATTTTCATTTTCTGCTTTGACCTTTGCCCTGTGGCAGGCAGATAGGAGCCCATGGACCCAGGATCAGCTGCAGGACCAGAGCGGGTGCCAGAAGCCCAGGGTGTTTTCCTTGAGTTATTGTATCGAATGAGGTCGTGTTTTTAAAAGCTTCTTATTTCTAAGTGTGATGCAAATAACAATATACTAACGGGAATAGCCTGGGTCAGTGGTAAAATTACTCTAAATATTTAAAGTGGTCAAAGAGCTGAGAAAAAGTGGAAATTACTCTCTAAAAAGCCTGTTCTGTGACTGTTACATATCCCTGACCCTTTAATAAGGGCGTTAATAAACATCCCTCCCATCCAAGATTCTGAGTCAAATCTTCTCTAACTTTTTAGTGAAAACACAAACTTAGTCCCTCTTTTCTATTTCTTCAACTCTCTAGATCGTTCCCATCAGTACTCAAACACACTCTTATTTCCTTCCATTTAAAAGACTCCCTCTCCCATCCACACAGCCACGTATTAAAACAAAATGTGTGTGTTAGTCACTCAGTCATGTCTGACTATCTGTGACCCCATGGGCTGCAGCTCGTCAGGCTCCTCTGTCCATGGAATTCTCCAGGCAAGAACACTGGAGTGGGTTGCCATTTCCTTCTCCAAAAACAAAATGACCCTCCCTAAATCCTGCATCCTCTTTCTGCCCTCTTTGCAGCTAATCTTGGGATCTCTCAAACATTCCAATCTTTTTGTTTTTTTTTCCCTTTTAAAAAAAACATTAAAAATTTTGAAGTATATGAGATTTACAGTGTTGTAATTCAGTTATCGCTCATCTGTTTAGTCTTTTCCATTAAAGGTTATTACAAGGTATTGAGTACAGTTCCTGTGTTACACGGTAGGTCCTTGTTGTTTATCTATCTCATATACAGTAGTATGTATACACCCGTCACCCCACTAGACCCTTTGATAACCATAAGTTTATTTTCTGGTCTGTGGGTTTATTTCTGTTTTGCAAATAAGTTCATTTATATCATTTTTTTAGATTCCACGTAGAAGTGATATCATATGAAGTTTGTCTTTCTCTGTCGGACTTATTTCATTTACTTCACTTCATCTATGCCTCTGCAGTGGCATTATTTCCTTGTAATGGCTGAGGAGTGTTCCGTTTTGCATGTACCACCCCTTTATCCATTCGTCTGCTGATGGACTTGGGGTTCCATGTCTTCACACGTTTCGGTCCCATCCCACCTTCACTCCTTCTCAGGTGTCCCTCCTGCTGAGTCCCTAGTCCCTCCTGCTGAGTTCCTAGTCTCTCCTGCAGAGTCTGGGGGCACCCAGTGGACACCCTCGGCCTGCTCTTCTCCAGCACTTGGCCTCGGAGCTCTTCCCTGGTCCTTCTCCACCTCTCAGCTTCCTTAGTAGAACATTGAAGGTGCTCAGGCCTGTTTCCTCTTTTCTTTCCACAGATGCTCCCGAGTAACCTTATCCAAGCCCAGGGCTTCCCCTGTCTACAAGCTGTTGGCCCCCAGTTCACAGTGTTCGAGATGCAGACATGCACGTCAGCATCCTATCTACATTGCCTGGAGATGCCTCACCGATGTCCTGAAGATGTCAGAACAGAGCTCATGACTTACCCCAGTCACCTCCTCTTCTTCTGACTCCCTCATCTTTGCTCAGGTTCACCCTCCAGCTGGGAATCACACTTGCCACCTTTGTAGCCTTCCCGGGTGGTGAGGCGTCTGGAAGGCTGAATGCCTCCATCCTCAGCGTGTTTCCAGGGGGCTGGATTTTGCCAGCCCCGCTGCCATCACTCAGCTGTGCCCAGGCCTCCAGCTGGGTCTCCTGACTGCTGCTGCCCTCGTACACTGGCCTTGTGACACCTTGGCCACCCTCCTCTCTTCGCTACATGCCTCTGATGTCGTGACGCGGTCCCCATCTCCCCATCGCTGTGCCGGGAGCTCCTTTCCTCTTGAATGCCTTCCTCATTCACCCTTTGTTCCAAGCTAATTTCTCCCCACTTTTTACATCTCTGATCCTCTTCCCCACCAAAAAAGGAGGTGACGCTTACCACCACACAACTTCGGGTGTTTTTCCTTGTAGCTCTGATCACACTTGTAACTTAATAATATATTTAAATCAGATTTCCCTTCTAGATTTATGTGGAAATAGGAACCTTGCCCATCTCATTTATTATTGTATTTCCTAGATTACAAAGAGTTCCGTTGGAATATGGTAAATATTTGTCGAATGAATGGACATACCCGTTTGTGAAGCAAGTTATGTTTTGATGGATGGTGGCCATGAGACAGCATAGGAAACTACTTGAAAGGAGGACTCAGCAAAGTTAAGAACAGAAATTCACTCTGGTGTATAGAAGCGGCCTAACGGAAGTCACGATATGAAACTGCAAATCTGGGTAAGTGCCAGAAGCAGTGGGGAATCAAAGCTGGTGAGTACCGAAGGCATTTTGTGTTAGTAGGGTTCTCTTTGGTAGGCCAGCTTGACCTAGACTCATTATAAAGGGCGTTTATTGGCTTGAATGAGCAGGCTCCACTTACTGTGTGACTGCCCCCGTGGTTGGGTGGACGTCCCCACTAAGACCATCAGACTGGCCTTGAAGAGTGAGTGGGCAGGGGTAGGTGCTGACCTGGCAGCAGAAAAAATATCTACTATGAATTTTTTGGTTAGACAAGCTAACAAACATTTAACCTTTGGGGGCATATGCTATAAGTGGTAGCCTTTTATTTTATTATTCACACCAGACATTTTGAGAGTGCAAAAGGCTGTGTTTATAATAACACTGGAATATTGGGTAAAAAAAGCAAGAGTGTCTTTGACAAATTAGGACATAGGGTCGCCCTAGCTGGGAGGAAGAAAGCAAGGGGATTTCTGTCCAGGGAGGAGCAACAAGGCAGGATTATGACCTGGAAGGAACAAGGGGTCATGACCCCGATGAGAAGAGGGAAGAGGTTCATGGAAAGGCACCCAGGCTCCTTTTCCCAAGCCAACCTTGTGGGCGACCCCGGTCTTAATTCAAAGGGTCAGCGTAAGGAAGTGAAAGGCAGTTCCCTGTGGACCCAGTTATATCTTTAGAGATAGTTCTTGTCCAAAAATAGCAATTTCCTTCTTGGTGAATGATACACCACCAAGATGTTCTGCTTTCTTGACTTCCTCATAAAAATTTCCAAATCGCCTTACAACAATTCTGAAATTACATACCCTGGCCACCCCAAATACGAGACAGAGTAGTATAAGGGGAGAGAGCCCCAGAGCAGGGCTGGGCGTGCTTGCTGCCCTCAACTGCCCAAGTTTCCTTGTTCTAGCTCTGCCTCCCTTATGAAATGGGCTTAATGCAAGACAATTGGAATGGCCTCTCCTCCTGGCTCTGACCTGATTGGGTTCTGTAATGCTAAGTGTGAGACCTCATCTTTGCAAAGATACCGCAAAGACCAGAAGTAACCACACAAACAGCAAATATGATAGATGGCCATGCTTTGTGTGTGGACAGCAAGCTCAGAAGTGGCTCGGGGAGTCCGTGGCTGGCCCTAGGGGCGGGTTGTGGACATTGCCTGGCAGTTTTTCTGTGCAGGTGGCATCAGTGGTTAACGATGGCCCAGCCTGTCCTGTCTCCTGTGGAGCGCTGCCCTGCACCTTTCTACCCCAGAGTCGGGCTGTCCCTTCAGATCAGCAATGGCCCCCGAAGCCTCATCTCCTCCAGGCAAGCCAGCCCCCTGCTCCATCATTTATTTCCTAGTCGCCTGCGTTGGGATCTTCGGTCAGTTCCCCTGCGGGCCTCCTCCACCCCCGCCAGCCTGGCCTCGTGGCTCCACCTTGCCCACCCAGCTCTCCTCATTCCCTGACTGCCGCTGGCTGAGTGGGGGTCTCAGTCACCTGATGCTGAAACTATTAGAAGGTTGGCACAATTGGTATCCTCTTCCCAAACTTCCTTCTCATTCGATTCATCTCAGACATCATTGTCAGATTCATTGTGCTAAAATATCGCTTAAAAAGGTTATTTCCTTTTTTTTTTTTTTTTGATTCCTGATCCACTGCAAGATCAAATAAAAACTGGAGCCTATAATTCATGGCTGTTCACAATCTGGCCCAACCTATGGGCACCTTTATTCTTTACGACCCCTTTTGCTCAAAATATATGGTCCACCTGGACTAGGCTCTGCTCTCCAACCCGTAGATGTCGGGCGCCTTCTTGCCCTGAGGGTCTCCTGCAGGGGCGAGAGCATCTCCCCTCCTTCCTTCCTCGGAACAACCCTCAACCTTCCAGGCGCTGCGCATCCAGGTAATCAGGGCTTCTTCTTCAGGGGATGCTTCTAGTGTGTTCCCTCACCACTGAGTCATTCCTAGTCATCGGTTTTGTTAGTTTCCGTTTTAGGAATATTTTGTTTTCCCTATTAGATTGTAAATATTTGCGGATAGGTGTTAATTCTTTAACCGCAATGCCTTTTGTAATTCTAAAGAAAGCATTTCTCTGACTCCTTCAAGGCCAGCAGGCATGCTTGGCGTAATGACAACAGAAAAACACGTTGTCATTTCCATGGACTTAGGGACTTACAAAATAGAGGGATGGATAAAATGGTTCTAGGTCATAGATTATTAGCACTTAAATGTATGGATAACATGGTGCTTTTGAAGGGTTTGTAAAACATTCTCATGGAAAGTTTCAGAAAACAGATTTGTTTTATAAAATCTTGACTTTCAAGATGTATGTTCATTTATCTCCAGGCATATTCAGCTTTCTGTGTTCCAGAAAGAGTGCATCACTTGAATGGGCTAACACATGTGTAAGTGTTTTGTAACCTTTAAGCACCATAAACAGATGAAGGATTATTTTATTAATGATAAAATTTTCTTAGGTAATAACCTAAGACAGAAGGATGGAGTGAACAATTTGTTAATGTCATTCAAACAGCAAGAGCTCAACTTTTCTGGCTGGAGAAGTGGAGAATACTGTGTTCTCTGTTTTTTTTTTCCTATTCCCTTCCCTTCTGGTAGAGTTGAATCTTGCCAAAAATCATGATTTGTGTGAGAGCAGTGAATTTGTTCTCATGGTCCCCTTGCATGTGTATGGGAACCTGGAATGCATCTCCATTGCTGTTGGCAGCCCCCTCTTTAATTACTACATTTTGGGAAGTTAGCTGTATATTGCATTAAACTGAAAATAAGTTGTTAGGGCCCACTCTATTTTTTTTTCATTGTTCAAAAAGTTGAAGTTAGTTGTTTGCTTAATACTCCAAGCTGATGAGGCATTTCATTATCTTACCAGTAATACACTCTAGAAAATGGAATCATTAGAGAACAGAAGTCACTGAAATGTAAACATGTGAATAATTTACACTTTCAACTGGTGTTAAATAAAAGGTTTTAATCTAGACAGAGATCTGACAATAAATATTCATTTCTAATTTCCAATGAGTAAACTTTATCTCTTTTTAAAAGCTTTTCCATTTGATTTTTTTTTTTTTCCTGGGAGATAATGGCAAATTTGACATGGGCACTTTGGGGAATAAAAGTTCCCTCTGGTCAACACAACCAGGAAGAGTTATTATGAAAATCAAAATTTGAAATAATTGCAAACATTGTAATGAGGAGCCATCTTAGGATCCCTGCATCATCCTGCCCTCAGAGGGGAGGTACCTTCCCGGTATCGTTTTCCTGGGGGATGTGAGGGAAGCAGAGGAGAGAAATTGCCTCTTACCTTGGACAGTTTCTTGGATGATTGCCAGCCTGGGTCGAGGCCCAGCCCACAGGCAGATGTCAGCTTCTGTCTTGCCAGGCAGCGTCCACACAGGCCTTGACACAGAGGAAGAGAGTGAGGCTTAAGGAAAAGGATGATCGGGTGATGCCGAGTCCTCACTGAATCGGGGTCCTGCTGGTACTTCTCAGGTTGAGCTGTGGGCAGGACCATCTCTGGCGGAAGGCTTTGCTGTCACACCCGACTCCCCACCATGCCTTTCTCGGTTTTCCTTCTGAGAGCATTATAGAACTAGGCCAGGCCACGCTAGTTCTTCCTTCATTCATTGGCTGTGTTGGGTCTGCATTGCTGTGTGCGTGCTTCCCCTAGTTATGGTAAGGGGGCTATTCTTTGTTGCGGTGCATGGGCTTCTCGTTGCGGTGACTTTTCTTGTGGTGGATCAAGGGGCCCAGGGTGTGTGGGCTTCAGTAGTCACGGCATGTGGACTCTAGAACCCAGGGCTACTGCCCCACGGCAGGCGGACTCTTCCTCGACAGGGATTGAACCCGTGTCCCCTGCATTGGCAGGGGGATTCTCAACCACTGGACCACTGGAGAAGTCGTTTTTTCTTTTTAAAAATGGATTTATTGAGACATACATGCTATAAAATTTGCTCATTTTAATTACTCAGTTCAAGATTTGTTAGTGTTTTTAGAGAATTGTGCAACTATCACCATCTTTAGTACATTTCCATCTCCCCAAAAAGAAAGCTTGTGCCCCTTTGCAGCCCTCACCCCCATTTCTGCTTATGCTTCTTCAGCTGGCTTGCATCCTGCCTTGGGAGTTGGTTTGTACTGAATATGTAATTGTCAGGTGAATGCATTTGACAGTGTGAACTTCCATTGTGGGTTCCGGAGCCTTATGGAATGTTGGAGTTGAAACAGGCTAGGAACAGTCATCCAGTCTAAACTTTTCACTCTACAGTTGAGGAGGCTGACTGTCCACTGTGGGATTCACGAGGTTGTGGCAGTGGTCTAGTTGCTAAGTCGTGTCTGACTGTTGTGTGACCCCATGGGCTGTAGCCTACCAGGCTCCTCTGTCCTTGGGACTCACCTTGCAAAAATAAGGGTTAATCCAAGGTTAGGTGATTGTGTTCTTAGCCTAAGAGGAGCCACACATGCAGCAGAGGCCTTTGGAGTCGCTTCTGTCAAGATGATCCCCAAGAGCCGAACTCTGAGGGTGGTTTGCTGACAGCTGACGGCCTTATTCACTACTGAGGCCCCTTGCCGTGGAGACAGAGCAGGGCTGTGGCTGGCGGGGGTATCTCATCTCAGCGGCTCTCACTGCTGACTTTGTACCCGAAGTTGGGGTCCACAGTGGCCTTGCTTTGTCTCCTCTCCTGTCCCCGCTCTTTCCTCTTGGCGCCACCTTAACTTTGCTTCTTCTTTCCATCCCAGAATCAGCTTCTCTTTGCCTGGGAACTGCTATTCTCAGAGCTCCCGAACTTCCCCAACAACGAGCCTGCGGAGCCGGCTGTATCTGTGCTCCCAGGAGGATTCTCAGAAAGTTGGACGAAGAGAGGCACAGTCGTCTCCACTGGGCCTTTCCTATTTAGACAGACGGAGGTCGCTCAGATGGGCCAAAGTGTGTTTTCATTATTTGATTCGCAGAATTTTTGTTACAAAAACTCTACTGGGTGATTTTTCCAAGGAGTTTCTTTTTCTAATATTCAAACTTCTGTTCAAATTCCAATACCAGATTATAAACAGATACAATTTCTCAGAACATCTCCAAAGGGGCCATTTACAAGATCTTGCTCAAAGAACAATGTGTTATTACAAAGAATTATGTCACTTTGAAAGATATTTCAGACCTGCGGATCAAATCCTTGCATATTTCTCCTGATTAAATTCTACTGATTAAATCAGTTGTGATTTATCTATGACTACGACCATAAGCCATTAAAGAGATCTTTTGATTTGAAAATTGGTCATTAAAATCATACTCTCTAAATTCCCCATTGACATTTCAACAAATAAACAGGTTTGATCCTAATATTTGTGTTAAAATCTATTTTATCTTTTATCTAGCCAAGGAAACATAAAAGTATGTTGTTCCTAAATAAGTATACAAAAATCAATAATAACCTTAGATGTGATCTATAAGCAGTTAGCACATTAATGCAAAATGTAACTAGTATTCTGTTCACAAAGCAACACTAGAATAAAATACTAACCTAGGAAAAATATTATGAAGATTAATATAGAACCAAAAGAAACAAAACTGCAAAATTTTGCCAAGAAAGATAAAAATAAGGTTTGAATGAATAAAAGAACATACTAGGTTCTGGGTGGAAGATTCAATATGGTTATTGCTATATGTCATTTTTTCTGTATTTTCTTAAGTAAACTATGAAATATTAAAACTTTTTTAGCACATAATTCAACCCATCAACATTAACAAATCTATTAGACTGTGGCATTAGACTATGGATTTGAGTCTCCTCAAGATGCTTTCTACAACCCAAACAAAATAGGGTAGTGAAGGATGTGACCCTGCAAGCTACCAAAACTAGGTGAAGCTCTGGCAGAGCCCAGAATGCGGAAAGGTGTGGCCACACCACCCTCAGCCAAGGCGGCCCGGGATCAGTCCTGGCCAGCAGGTGCCGGGAAGCAAAGGCACTGAGGGCCTGCATCTGTCGCTGGTGAAAACCACAGTATCCCCCCAGTCAAGCGCCTCACTCTGAATGTGCAAGCGCGGCTGCACCTGGCCAGGCTGGGAAGCGCCCGTTCTCAGCTAGAGCTGCTGGCGAGAGTGGAGACTGTTGTGCAGGAGGGCACTGGGGCTGCAAAGGTGACTTGGGCCTCTCAGATGACCGGCAGACAGGCTGCGAGGGACAGAGCCTCACTCTGAGGGCGAATGTGGGGTCAGAAGCCGAGCTGAGCAGGGCAGACACACTGGGGTCGGGGGTGGGGGGACACGGCTCAGGCAGCGTGGAGGGAGCCTCCCCCGTGAATGTCGACAGGAGACAACACTGTCCTGGAGGTAAGGACTGCAGCGCCGTAGGAAACCCAGAACCGGAGTGAGACACATCTTAGCACCAGGCTCGACGTGGAGATAGGACACGGCCACACAGATGCCATGTTTGAGCCGGTCATGATTTCTGGAGAAAAAGGGCAACTTCAGTCTCTGTACTGAAAAAGGCGTTTTACACATGAGCAAACCGACTTAAAAAATGCACAGTGTGAGAGCTGTGAGTTAAAATTTTATTGTGAGCAAAATGAGGACTGCAGCCCAGGACACAGCACCTCAGAGGGCTCTGAGAGACTGCTCCAAAGAGGTAGGGGGGAAGGACAGTATACATGTGATTTTGGTGAAGGGGAATTCATGCAATCAAGCACATTATTTGTTATTTGTTAGAAAGTTTCTGCTGGTCTTGTGAAGCTCCTGCTAGTCACGAGAAACAATCATCACCGTGAAAGATTTTAGTGCTTTTCTAGATTTGAGGTGATACAAGAATCAAACTCTTAAAATCGGTTTCTGAAAATATCTAATGATCTGAAGACCTCTTCTGCCAGGTTTTGCAGAGCACAGAGTGCCTCATTCCTGCTCTCCACTCTGAACTCCTTCAGGGGGCATTGAAGGTCAGCAGCTGCAGCAGCCCGTGATTTAATTCTTGCAGAGGCAGATGGCAGGCACCCATGGCAAGTGCCAATTTGTAGCTGACTATAGAAAAGCCTTAGGTGTATCCCAGGAAGGCTACTGGTCTTCAAAAAGTAAAGAAAACGTTCTTTGAGAATCCAGGCAACATGTCAAAATAACTAGTAATAGAAAAACAGTGAGGGTGGTGTCAGTCTTCCCAACAGAAACACTTTACGCAAGAAAGCAACCTTTTAAAGATAGTCAAGAAAAGGAAGTGTGATGGGAGCATTTTGTGAGCAGCCCAGCTTTCCTTCAAGTACAAAGACCACGGAGAAACTGCAGGGGACATTCAAGAACTCAAGGAAAGCATTCCTGTGAGCCCTTCCCGGGGAGTCTGCATGAGAATGGGCCTTAGACAACCAGAAAGCAATTAGAAAAGACTCAGCCTAAAGTGTTTCAGAAAGAACTGAAGATATTTAACTGTAGGACTAAGACTGAAAGATGAGGCTAGGATGACAAATTTGTCCTGTGCTGTGTGTTCTGACGATATAGAAAAGATGTAAGCAAAAACGTGAGGGGAAAGAGGAGGGTAGATCAACTCACTGATTACCGGGTAGGTATTAGCTAAGATTAAAATATTACTTGCAACTGACAAATCAAGCTGTAGCACCTTATATTATCATGTGTATTAGGAGTAGAAGATTGGAGGAGGACGTGGCAACCCTCTCCAGTCTTCTTGCCTGGGAAATCCCATGGAGAGAGGAGCCTGGCAGGCTACAGTCCATGGGGTTGCAAAGTGTCAGACACGACTGAGACTGAGCACATCATCTAACAATTCACTGGTCAGGGAAGAGGAGCAGAAAAGAAACAGAGCTACTAGTTACCAGTTAAAGTCTATTGCCATAACTGAGACCCATTCTTAATCAGGAATCTGGGAGAAATTTTACCATATGGAAAATGACCTGATTTTCTCTCTTCTCCCATGGATGGAGGAGGGCTTTCCAGGTGGTGCTACTGGTAAAGAACTCGCCTGTCAATGCAGAAGATGTAGGAGACATGGGTTTGACATCTGGTCAGGAAAATCCCCTGGAGGAGGGCATGGCAGCCCACTCCAGTATTTTTGCTGGAGGATCCCATGGACAGAGAAGCCTGGTGGCCTACAGTCCACAACTGGCTATGCATCATTTAGATGCTTAAGAGATGTTTTTTCTTTTTTTTTTAATCTAAAATATAGACCTTAGAGTCTAATGCAAACCTGATACTCAGTTTGGTTTATTTGTATCTGGCTATACTGAGACCAGCTTAGCAGCGTACTGAGACTGGCTGATTGAAGAAAGAGGAGACCGGACTAGCATGCAAAGGTAACAGGAGAAACACTAGAAGGAAAATATAAACTTTCTTAAATACCAATTCTGGTAAATAATGTCAGAATAGCAGAGAAAAGGACCCCATAGTGAAAGACTAAATATGCACATGTGTGATCATAATATACACATACCTACATACATATAAACATGTGTATGTGTTATATTACATGAGATATGAAGGAACCAAGCTGAACATATTGTTATATCAATAAACGTAACTCACTCATTTAAAAAATTACATTTGATTGGCTCAAAAGCATAACACAACTCAAAGCTGTATCTGGGAGATATGCCTAAATCAAAGTAACTGAGAAAAAAAATAAAAGTCCAGTAATACAAACACTAATTGAAAGAAAGCAGGTGTTGCAATTTGACAAGGTAGAATTTGGGCCCATAAAACTTAAATGAAAAAAAGAGGATATTTTATAAGGCTAACAGCCACATTTCACAATGAAGATATAAAACTTATTAGTGTCTATGCGTTAGCTTACACAGAAGTGACTGTCGTGTAACAGAAACCATAGGAGAGGAGAGAAAACATGAACAGAGGTTCCCAGGAGCAGGACGTAAAGACAGACATATGCAGGAGGGCAACTTACCCTTTCAGTCCTAGACAGATCACGATGCCAAAAGAATCAGCATGGAAAATACTTATCTGCCTTATTACATCAAAGACCAAACAACACAGCGAGTAAGGAAGACTCTGTGGATATATTTCAAATTTTGTATCCCTGCAATAGACAGCATGCCTTCTTTCCAAGTACACATTCATTTAAAAAATGAGCATCTATTAGGCCATAAAGAAAACCTCAGTAAAGTCCCCAAAATATAAATATTACCAGCTACCCTCACTGACTAAATGCAATAAAACTAAGAATTAATAAGAAAATAAAAAAACAAAAGGCATTTCCACCTGGAAAAACAAAACCGTCTATTAACAACTCTTGGGTCAAGGGGAAATAAACAAACTTGCGGAATTTCTAAAACAGTCCTAAGGAAATCTTAAGTGTTTCGGGTCTACGGGACACAGTTGAACAAAACGCAGAGGAAAATCATACCATTATTTAGCTCTATCACCAAAAATGGAGGCAAGTGAGTTATATTACAACTCAAAAAGCTAGAGGGAACAAATAATACCAAGAAGTACTCATGAAAATACAGGTGTCAGACACTTATCTCCTCTGTCCCAGGGGCAGTTTAAATAGCCCAGGAGACTTCTGTATCTAGGAGACTGGGTCCAGCTGGTGGGAGGTGGAGTGCATATCTTGGGTTACTTTTTTATTTCTTTTGTGGGTATTGGTGTATTCTGGTTTTCTGCATTTCTACAGGCAATTGTGGAGCCTTCAGTTCAGTTCAGTTCAGTCGCTCAGTTGTGTCCGACTCCTTGCAACCCCATGAATTGCAGCACGCCAGGCCTCCCTGTCCATCACCAACTCCCGGAGTTCACTCAGACTCATGTCCATCGAGTCAGTGATGCCATCCAGCCATCTCATCCTCTGTCGTGCCCTTCTCCTCCTGCCTCCAATCCCTCCCAGAGTCTTTTACAATGAGTCAACTCCTCGCATGAGGTGGCCAAAGTACTGGAGTTTCAGCTTTAGCATCAGTCCTTCCAAAGAACACCCTGGACTGATCTCCTTTAGAATGGACTGGTTGGGTCTCCTTGCAGTCCAAGGGACTCTCAAGAGTCTTCTCCAACACTACAGTTCAAAAGCATCAATTCTTCAGCACTCAGCTTTCTTCACAGTCCAACTTTCATATCCATACATGACCACAGGAAAAACCATAGCCTTGACTAGACGGACATTTGTTGGCAAAGTAATGTCTCTGCTTTTGAATATGCTATCTAGGTTGGTCATAACTTTCCTTCCAAGGAGTAAGCGTCTTTTAATTTCATGGCTGCAGTCACCATCTGAAGTGATTTTGGAGCCCAGAAAAATAAAGTCTGACACTGTTTCCACTGTTTCCCCATCTATTTCCCAAGAAGTGATGGGACCGGATGCCATGATCTTCGTTTTCTGAATGTTGAGCTTTAAGCCAACTTTTTCACTCTCCACTTTCACTTTCATCAAGAGGCTTTTGAGTTCCTCTTCACTTTCTGCCATAAGGGTGGTGTCATCTGCATATCTGACGTTATTGATATTTCTCCTGGCAATCTTGATTCCAGCCTGTGCTTCATCCAGTCCAGTGTTTCTCATGATATACTCTGCATATAAGTTAAATAAGCAGGGTGACAATATACAGTCTTGACATACTCCTTTTCCTATTTGGAACAAGTCTGTTGTTCCCATGTCCACTTCTAACTGTTGCTTCCTGACCTGCATACAGGGTTCTCAAGAGGCAGGTCAGATGGTCTGGTATTCCCATCTCTTCAGAATTTTCCACAGTTTATTGTGATTCACACACTCAAAGGCTTTGGCATAGTCAATAAAGCAGAAATAGATGTTTTTCTGGAACTCTCTTGCTTTTTTGATGATCCAGCAGATGTTGGCAATTTGATCTCTGGTTCCTCTGCCTTTTCTAAATCCAGCCTGAACATCTGGAAGTTCTCAGTTCACGTATTGTTGAAGCCTGGCTTAGAGACTTTTGAGCATCACTTTGCTACCAGGTGAGATTAGTGCAATTGTGCGGTAATTTGAACATTCTTTGGCATTGCCTTTCTTTGGGATTGGAATGAAAACTGACCTTTTCCAGTCCTGTGGCCACTGCTGAATTTTCCAAATTTGCTGGCATATTGAGTGCAGCACTTTCATAGCATCATCTTTTAGGATTTGAAATAGCTCAACTGGAATTCCATCACCACCACCAGCTTTGTTCATAGTGGTGCTTCCTAAGGCCCACTTGACTTCACATCCTGGGATGTCTGGCTCTAGGTGGGTGATCACACCATAGTGGTTATCTGGGTCAATAATGATTTCAAAGTAAATATTTTATTTTAACTTTATACTAATATTCAAAATTAAAAAAATTTTACTTAAAACGTGAGGTATAGTTGAGTTACAATATTATGTAAGTTTCAGGTGTACAGCATAGTGATCCCAGATTTACGTTTATACTGCGTTTATAGCTGTTATGCAGTGTTGGTTGTGTTCCCTGTGCTGCACGATGGATCCTTGTAGTTTACGTTACACACGTGTGTTTGCACCTTTAGTCCCCACTCTTATTTTTTTCATCCGTCCTCCCCTCTCCCCTCTGCTAACCACTAGTCTGTCCTCTATTAGTGAGTCATTTTTCATCATATTCACTGGTTTCTATTATTTTTTCAAATCCCACATATAAGAAATATGCTGTGTTTGTTTTTCTCGGTCTGATATATTTCACTAAGCGTAATTCTTCCCCAGTCTATTCATGCCATTGCAGATGGCAGAGTTTCATTTTTTAAACAGCCGAGTAATATTCCATTATATATGTATTCTATACACACACACCATATCTAAATATCACATATTCTTTATCCATTGGTCTCTTGTTGGACTCTTAGTTTGCTTCTATATCTTGGCAATTGTAAATGATACTTCTCTGAACATTGGGATGCATGTATCTATTTGAGTTATTTGAAGCATTTTTGTTTTCTTCAGATATTTACCCAGGAGTAGAATAGCTGGATCATATGGTAGTTCAATTTTAAGTTTTTTAAGGATGCCGAAGCTAAAACTCCAATACTTTGGCCAATACTCCAATCCTTTGGCCACCTGATGCAAAGAACTGACTCATTTGAAAAGACCCTGATGCTGGGAAAGATTGAAGGTGGGAGGAGAAGGGGACGACAGAGGATGAGATGGTTGGATGGCATCACCAACTCAATAGACTTGAGTTTGAGTAAACTCCGGGAGTTAGTGATCGACAGGGAATACTGGCGTGCTGCACTCCATGCGGTTGCAAAGAGTCCACCACGACTGAGCGACTGAACTGATCTGAACTGAAGGAGGCTCCATACTGCTTTCCATAGTGGTCACACCAATTCACATTTCTACCAACAGTGTACAGAGTTTCCTTTTCTCCACATCCTCACCAGTGCTTTTTATTTGTTGTCTTATTAACAATAACCATTGTGAGAATTGGGCTTCCCTAGTGGCTCAGCAGTAAAGAAACCACCTGCAATGCAGAAGATGCAAGAGATGCAGGTTCGATCCCTGGGTTGGGCAGATCCCCTAGAGGAGGGCGTGACAACCCACTCCAGCATTTTTGCCTGGAGAATTCCATGGGCAAGGGAGCCTGGCGGCTATTTTCACAGAGTCAGACACGACTGAAGTGACGGAACACACAAGCACGCATTGTGGGAAGTGTCAAGTAATATCTTGTTGTGGTTTCTCTGATGATTAAAGATGCAGAGTGTCTTTTCATGTGCCTGTTGATCACCTGTATGTCTCACAATACTGACAAGTGTTTCAGGCATTTAAAGAGTCTAAAATTACTCATCAATTTTGCTGTTTTCAATGGAATTATGTGAAACTAGAAATGAGCGCTTCTGTCTTTTGTCGGTAATTATTTCCTCATATTTACTTGAGGTTATTTTTTTGTTGTTGTTATTTTTCTAACTTCTTGAATTAAATGCTTAGCTAATTTACTTTTAGTCTTTCCTATTTTCTGAAAATCCATTAAAGTTGTAAATTTTCCTCTGAGGACTGCTTTGCCTGTGCTCGCATATTTCAACATGGAATACTCTCATTATTAAGCAGCTTTAATTTCAGTTTTATTTTCCCTTGCATTCATAAGTTATTCAGAGGTTCTTGGTCCATGTTTCTGAGTAGGGATGTTTTGGGGCCATTCTTTGGTTATTGGTTTCTAGTTTTATTGCTTTGGATTCAGAGAATGTGGTCCCTGTGAGTTTCACTTTTGTGAAATCTACTGAATTTTCTTTAAGCACTAAAACTAGGGGAAAATTTAAAAATAAGTATTCCACAAGTATCTGAAAGATGCACGGATTCTTTCTTCGTTGTGGGCAAAGCTCTGTTACGCCTTTTCAATCATGCTTTTAAGTTGATATTTTAATCTTCTTTCTCTATTCACTTATCACTTTTTAAGTTTTAAGAGTTAACTTAAAATCTCACCCTCTGTGAACAAACTGGTTTTTTTCTGTTTTTGTTTTATATATTTCATACATTCTTCTATATATATATATATACATATATACCATTTTATACATTCTGTGTTATATATGTGTGTGTATATACACACATACATATAAATACATATATATATATATACTGTTGTATATGTTCTGATATTTTGTTCAGTGTGTGTGAGTTTATACTATTAGTCAAAAGGACTGTGATTTTATATAAAATATAATTCCTTATTTTGAATGTTCTTTCTGGCTTGATTTTTTTCTTTGGTCTAAGTTTCAGCTTCCTCAAATATGACTGCTGCTGCTAAGTCGCTTCAGTCGTGTCCGACTCCGTGCGACCCCATAGACGGCAGCCCACCAGGCTCCTCTGTCCCTGGGATTCTCCAGGCAAGAATACTGGAGTGGGTTGCCATTTCCTTCTCCAATGCATGCATGCATGCATGTTAAGTTGCTTCAGTCATGTCTGACTCTGTGCGACCCCATGGACAGCAACCCACCAGGCTCCTCTGTCCACAGAATTTTCTAGGCAAGAATACTGGAATGGGTTGCCTTTTCCTTCTCCGCAAATATGACTAGATACGCTTTTAGGATTTCAGTTCCTCCATCTCCTATACTTTGTTGATATACTTTAGAATTTTTGGTTCACATTATTGTTATTAGCATTATGCTTTCCTTTTTCAAAATTGCACCATTTGCGTACACTAAGTCGTTCAGTCGTGTCCAACTCTTTGTGATCCCATGGACTGTAGCCCACCAGGCTCCTCTGTCCATGGGGTTTCTCCAGGCAAGAATACTGGAGTGGGTTGCCATGCCCTCCTCCAGGGGATCTGTTAATCTATTTCATTGTATATTTTTAATTTTCCCTAAAAATTTCCTGTAAAAACAGTCTATTTAATTCTTTATTGTTTCCTGACTCCCTTCCATCATTAATTTTCATTAACTCTTGAGAATTCCATGGACTGTTTGTGTCCATGGGGTCACAAAGAGTTGGACACGACTGAGCACCTTTCAGTTTTCACTTTAAGTGGCCTCATCTTCCTTCCCGATGCTTGAAGACAAAGGTAGTGTACACGCATGAAGAGAGTGTCCAGGTTTTGAGAAGTCAGATTGCGTGTTTGGCTTCCTTTATAATATGTGTGCACACATGTTTGTTCATGTGTGTTTGGAAACTTCTGCAATAGATTTTTTTCTTGGTGGCTAAATGATATAAATTGACAAGCGAATAGATTTTTTATCATTCTTGTAATGTTTTACATATGCATAAGATAAACTGATTAATTCTCACGGAAAAGTGAAACCTTTCTATTTTATTTTTGTGAGCCAAATTAGCAAGTAATTCTTTTTTTTGGTCAAGATTTTATCAAACCTACTGGAAATGTATCTCTATAGAGGAATCTTGGTAAGGCAATACCGACCCAAAGTAATGATGATGTCAAAGTGTTGAAAGTGTCTTTAGATCGATGCTTCTCTGTCTGGGCTGCTGGAGAAAATCCAGCCCAGATAAAGGTTAGTGTAAATTATGTCCCTGACCACAGTGTGCCCAGAGGTGCAGGACAGTCACAGCTGGTTCACTCCTAGCTCTCCTGAGCTACACTTTGAAATGTTCTCCACTTTCCTCAAATTGTCTCTTTCTTCAGTTCAGTTCAGTCCCTCAGTCGTGTCCCATTCTTTGCACCCCACGAACCGCAGCACACCAGGCTTCCCTGTCCATCACGAACTCCCAGAGTCCGCCCAAACCCATGTCCATCGAGTCAGTGATGCCATCCAACCATCTCATCCTCTGTCATCCCCTTTTCCTCCTGCCTTCAGTCTTTCCCAGCATCAGGGTCTTTTCAAATGAGTCAGCTCTTCGCATCAGGTGGCCAAAGTATTGGAGTTTCAGCTTCAACATCAGTCCTTCCAAAGAACACCCAGCACTGATCTCCTTTAGGATGGACTGGTTGGGTCTCCTTGCAGTCCAAGGGACTCTCAAGAGTCTTCTCCATCACCACAGTTCAAAAGCATCAATTCTTCGGCACTCAGCCTTCTTCACAGTCCAACTCTCATATCCATACATGATCACTGGAAAAACCATAGCCTTGACTAGACGGACCTTTGTTGGCAAAGTAATGTCTCTGTTTTTTAATATGCCGTCTAGTTTGGTCATAACTGTCCTTCCAAGGAGTGTCTTTTAATTTCATGGCTGCAATCACCATCTGCAGTGATTTTGGAGCCCAGAAAAATAAAGTCAGCCACTGTGTCCACTGTTTCCACATCTATTTGCCATGAAGTGATGGGACCAGATGCCATGATCTTTGTTTTCTGAATGTTGAGCCTTAAGCCAACTTTTTCACTCTCCTCTTTCACTTTCATCAAGAGGCTCTTTAGTTCTTCTTCGCTTTCTACCATAGGTGTGGTGTCATCTGCATATCTGATCGGTTATTGATATTTCTCCTGGCAATCTTGATTCCAGCTTGTGCTTCTTCCAGCCCAGCATTTCTTATGATGTACACTGCATATAAGTTAAATAAGCAGGGTGACAATATACAGCCTTGATGTACTCCTTTTCCTTTTTGGAACCAGTCTGTTGTTCCATGTCCAGTGCTAACTGTTGCTTCCTGACCTGCATACAGGTTTCTCAAGAGGCAGGTCAGGTGGTCTGGTATTCCCATCTCTTTGAGAATTTTCCACAGTTTCTTGTGATCCACACAGTCAAAGGCTTTGGCATAGTCAATAAAGCAGAAATAGATGTTTTTCCGGAACTCTCTTGCTTTTTCAATGATCCAGCGATGATGGCAATTTGATGTCTTGTTCCTCTACATTTTCTGAAACCAGCTTGAACATCTGGAAGTTCTCAGTTCATGTATTGCTGAAGCCTGGCTTGGAGAATTTTAAGCATTACTTTACTAGTGTGTGAGATGAGTGCAATTGTGTGGTAGTTTGAGAATTCTTTGGCATTGCCTTTCTTTGGGATTGGAATGAAAACTGACCTTTTCCAGTCCTGTGGCCACTGCTGAGTTTTCCAAATTTGCTGGCATATTGAGTGCAATACTTTCACAACATCATCTTTCAGGATTTGAAATAGCTCAACTGGAATTCCAGCACTTCCACTAGCTTTGTTGGTAGTGATGCTTCCTAAGGCCCACTTGACTTCACATTCCAGGATGTCTGGCTCTAGGTCAGTGATCACACCATCGTAATTATCTGGGTCGTGAAGATCTTTTTTGTACAGTTCTTCTGTGTATTCTTGCCACCTCTTCTTAATATCTTCTGCTTCTGTTAGGTCCCTACCATTTCTGTCCTTTATTTAGCCCGTCTTTGCATGAAATGTTCCCTTGGTATCTCTAATTTTCTTGAAGAGATCTCTAGTGTTTCCCATTCTATTGTTTTCCTCTATTTCTTTGCACTGATCGCTGAGGAAGGCTTTCTTATCTCTCTTTGCTATTCTTTGGAACTCTGCATTCAAGTGGGAATATCTTTCCTTTTTTCCTTTGCTTTTTGCTTCCCTTCTTTCTCTGCTATTTGTAAGGCCTCCTCAGACAGCCATTTTGCTTTTTTGCATTTCTTTTTCTTGAGGATGGTCTTGATTCCTGTCTCCTGTACCATGTCATGAACCTCCATCCATAGTTCATCAGGCACTCTGTCTATCAAATCTAGTCCCTGAAATCTATTTCTCACTCCCACTGTATAATCATAAGGGATTTGACTTAGGTCATATCTGAATGGTCTAGTGGTTTTCCCCACTTTCTTCAATTTAAGTCTGAATTTGGCAATAAGGAGTTCATGATCTGAGCCACAGTCAGCTCCCGGTCTTGTTTTTGCTCACTGTATAGAGCTTCTCCATCTTTGGCTGCAAAGAATATAATCAGTCTGATTTCAGTGTCGACCATTTGGTGATGTCAAATAAAATCTCTCTATGTTAAGACTATTAAGCTCTGATCATATTATTTGCAATCTTTTCCCACATTCATTTGCCTTCTATCTTAAAAAAGTGTTTTAACTCGTCACAGCAATCCAAATTTTCTTTGCTCTCCCCCATTGTTTTATGTTTTCTCAATCATTCCTTCATTGAGAAAGACAGACAAGATTCTACCCTCATGGAATTTACAGCAAATATAAATGTAAGTCTTTGGTTATTGTTGCTTTAGTTGCTAAGTTGTATCTGACTCTTTTATCCGACTCTTTGGGACCCCATTAACTGTAGCCCCCCGGATCCTCTGTCCATGGAATTCCCCAGGCATGAATATTGAAGTGGGTTGCCATTTCCTTCCCCAGGGGAACTGCCCAACTCAGAGATTGAACCTATGTCTCCTGCATTGGCATAGGGATTCTTTATCACTGAGCCACAAGGGAAAGACATATATATATATATAATTATTTAAAATACTTGCATATTTATTTTTAAATTTTCTTACTGGGTTCACTGAAACCCATCTGGAATTTATTTTTTATATCATATGAAGTGTTCCTGTAACTTATGTCATTTTTTTTTTACATACACAAGCATTTTTCCTGACCCTATTTATTAAATGTCTGTTTCCCATGTTTTTAAATTTTTCCTTTTAGATGAAAAGTCATTAGTTAACTAAGCCTTTATGACATGGAATGTTTTTCCCAAATTCTTCTTCTCCTCTTCCAATAATTTGTTAGTTCTTCCTTGTTATTTATTTTTGAAATAAATTTTGGAATGACTCTGTCAGGTGCCATAGCGATGCCCTCTGGGATCGTGACTGCATTTGTATTCCTTTTTTAAATTAATTGGGGAAAATATCCAGTTTTACTGTATTCCATCTTCCCATCAATGACCATGATCTATTTCTATAAAATGTTTTACTGTCTCTCAGGAAATATTTGTGGTTTTCCTGTTGCAAATTCTGTTCAATTCTTGCTGGGATTTGTCCTTGTATTTTATATTTTGTTTGATATTAAGAAAGTAACTTCTCCCATTCTGGGGTTCTAATAACTTAGAAATTAATTTTTCTCTATTTAACTTGTTTCTGGCTACTTTACTTAAAACTTGAATTAATTCTAAGAGTTTCTATGCATATATTTCTTGCAAATAAAGATTTTTGTCATTTATAATAGTTCATTTTTCACATGGTACTGCATTGGGAAAAATCTATTGGAACAATATTAAAAAGAACATGGTGTTAATAGACATCTTTGCTTTATTTCTAATTTTAATGGAAATGAATTAAATATTTTTGCATAGCTTCAGTTTTATCATCTAAAATAATGATGATGATATGTACATTGTTCACATGGCTAAGAAACAGAAATAAGGAAATGACTGTCAAACAATATATAAATATAAGGTGGTAATGTGATTTATTACTGAGATAGACTGGATTACTATTCTTAACAATGGAGAAGGCATGCATTTCTCCAGAAACCACCCATTTCCTGTTTTCACAGATAAACTGAAAACTAATACTGACTTCCCAGATGGAGTTCTTTCCTTCTCTATTAACTGTTTACAAGTGGTGGAGTCCTTCTTAGGTAGACATAGAAAACCAGGATTAGAGCTTATTAAAGTATCCTCTGATCTTGATCAAATTCAAGTTTACCTTAGCTTCCAAGCCCAATCATCTTTGGGATGTGTATTCTACTTGGTGAGTAACAACAAAAGGAGTTCCTTAAAGTCTTATCCGGCATTCAGTTTCTGCACAGCACGTTGTGTTTGAGCTTGGGGAAATGTGGCTGGACAGGAGGGAGTGCACAGTCTCTGCTTCACGCTAGAGGATCCTGGAAGGAGAGCCCGTGTGGCTGTAAATAACCTTCTCTGCTCAGCAGTGATCCCTGGGTTGGGAAGATCCCCTCGAGCAGGGCCTGGCACAGCGCACTCCAGTATTCTTGCCTGGGAAATCTGGACAGAGAAGCCTGGTGGGCTGCTGTCCACAGAGTCTCCGGGAGTCAGACATACCTGAGCACGCAGCCACCCAGGGTGAAGGCCACCCTGCTCTACCAAGCGGACCACCCCAGTGGAGGTAGGTGGGCAGCACCTCCTGCTGGGACCCACTCACACCTAGCATCCATCCACGGGCGGCTGAACAGACCTCGCCACAATTGCCTGCAACTTCGCCCGTGGTTCAGCTTCTAAGCCACTTCTTAGATTGCTGTGCTCTTCTTAATGCAGTTTTTCAGCAACTCACCAAATTTGTTCTTGAGCAATTCAGACACTAGTCAGTGTTTGTAAAGAAAGTATTTCCAGGAAAAGTCTCTAGAGAGGCACGTAGGGTGAGACCTTCTCATGATGAAATGGGGATGTTGGCCATCAAGGGCTCATGTGTTAGCTTCCTGCCGCTCGTGCAGTCTCATCTGATGCCACTTTCCATGGTGGTGAGCATGTTGCTCTCTGTGTAAGAACAAGGGCTGTCTCCCCCGCTTCTTAGTGGAGCCAGGAAAGCTGGGGACAATAAAGCGAAACAAAGCCTAACAGTCATGACACTGCTGTGCATCTGAAGTGGGGTCTCTTTCAAGACTTGAGCCCTAAATGGTTTTTAATCCGAGGATGCACTGATTGTGATAATGTGAGTGAGGCCAACCGGCCGTCTGTTATAAAATCATTGCAAATATGAGCAGAATAAAAAATGGTTAAAGGGATCTTATTACAGATTCTGTTTATTCCATAAGGACTTGGGGAAAGCAGAGAGGCAGTGATTCTGTTTGGGGCTTGTTCTTGAAAGATTACCTTTTATGTAGGTGAGTCAAAAGGTTAAAGAAGTAAACAGAGTTTAAATACAGCCAGTTTTAGTAATTTTTCTATTGTTCGACTTAACTGCTTCAGAATGTCATTAAAAAAAAAAAAAAAAAAAACCTGTGGTACCTAGCCAAGGACAAAGAATTCTTAAGATAAAAAAGCTGTAAAACCCTGCGAGGGCTTGTCTATAAAATATCATTTTGATTTTGGGTCTAGAGAAGGGCTATAGATCTCAAATTACAACAAATCTCTAAACGTCCGGCAGTGATTTCCGCCAGCTTGTGCTGTAATGGACAACACTGCAGCATCTCATGATGCGATGATTAAGGAATTGGGGGGAAAGAGTGAGAGCCATTCTGGACTTTATTTTGGCACCTTGCAGAGCTCAATGTTACCACAATTATTGGTTTTCTGAAATATGTCCCTATGCATTATTCTGATCAGATTACTTGCATTGCACAATCCTCTGGTGAATAACAGGACAATAGCACAAAATAAATCTCTCTCTGAAATTTAATCTCCGTGTCTGTACACTGTTAAGAGGAACATCTACAGTCCTCCGATAAGGAGCCGTATATCTTCCCTAACTGGACTGGGGTTTGTTCTTCAATTATCCATAATGGAAATTCACAAACAGGCAAATGACCGCGTGGCTGATGTTTATGTTAGGAAGGCGGTGTTGAAACACAGCGGATGTTCTCACAAGCCCCGTGTGATGAAATCCTAATTTCTTTTGTAAAAATGCCACAGCAGATCGGGTTGGATGGTTCCCGCGAAGCATTACCCTTTCACCTTCAAGAAGTTTCTAGGCTACTTCTTTTGAAAACCTCCCTCCCCAGTGAAGGGTGGCTGTGTGTGTGGAACTATCCCATAATTCTGCACCCTTCCCTTTGCAGCTCCCCCCATTTCAAGGGGAAACATAGGCCTGTCTTTGGGTGTAGAATTTCTCCTAAGGAGTGGGGAGCATGCCAAGCAGGAGAACACAAGAGCCTTGTACCTGGTGACCCTGCCTCTTGTTGCTTGAGCTGGGGGTGGGGTGGGTGGTGGAGCATGGTCTTGCCGAAAATGAGTGATGAGGGTGGGAGACGTCTGGCACAACATCCTGTCAAAATAGGACTTGTGCTCCCAGCTGAAGCCCCGGAAGCAGCCTGTCTCCAGTTGCCTTTCTTTCACCCGAGCCAGAACCGATATGGCAGGGCCCGCCCGCCAATCACAAGCCAGGAGTTCAGCTCTGGTTGCCCCTTGTTGACGAGGAAGCATCACATCTTGAAGTCATTCCCCCTCCTCCCTCTTTCTAGAAACCCTATTGTCAGAATGTTGCCAGCGCTCCTGATTTGGGTGTGGATCTGTTGGAACAGACTCATATCCTGGGGAAGTATCCAGGAAATGTTTATTCTTTATTTCAAAATTAGTTTAAAAAAAAACTATAAAAGAAAGCCATGCTCATTATAAAAGGAAGCGAAGAGTACAAAATAGGCTAAATTAAAATCCGCCCCTCCCTGCCACCAACCAGCCCTTTTCTCACGTGTCTGGCTCCTCTCCCCCGAGGGTGTGTGACAAGCACTTTCCTCCCTCCCGTCGCAAGTGTGCGCAGGGCACATACACAAGAGGAACCGAGTCTTACATACCCTGTGCCTGCTCTTCTCACCTGATATATCTCAGACATTTTCTTTTCATTTCTACCCATACCTTCAAGCTGATGAAAATGAAGCCTGCCTCGTACTCCAGAAACAACTTTAACTTTTCCTCTACTCATAGATGTTGAAGTTGTTTCCAATTTTCCTCTTTTGCAAACAAAAGGAAAGCACGACAAAGGATATGCTCCTCAGCGTATTTTGTACAAGACTCGGTTCGCTGCTAGCTTTGTCAGTCTCGTGACACACAGTCTTCAAACCAGTCTTCTCATCTGTAAAACTGGAATCAAAGAAACCCATGTCGGAGCAATAACAGAATCCCGTATAACGTCTTATGTCAACTGGATAAATTCACCACCTAAAAACCATTTTATATTAAATTAAACTTCAAATATACCCTGTAAGAAACGTAACGATGGGAAGTAAAACTATGCTAACAAAAAGAATATTAATGATGAGTAAAGCAGCTTTCAGGGCTTCCCTGGTGGCTCAGACGGTAAAGAATCTGCCTGCAACGTAGGAGACCCAGGTTCAATTCCTGAGTTGAGAAGACCCCCTGGAGAAGGGAATGGCTAGAGACGAAGCCCGGTGTTGCGTACTGAAAGCTTTCTGTTTCACTTAATTGTGCTCTCTGTGCAGTGCCCTTCCTCCCACCTGTTTGGTTTATTCTCTTGTTCCTATCCAGCTTCTTGAGTTGGAGATTTGGATGATTCTTCTTCAGTTTTAAAACACGTATTCAAGTCTCTCTTTTATCTCCCAATACCACTGTGGCTGTATCCCCAACGATTTCATGTGTTCTTTCTTACTGGTCAGTTTTAAATATTTTTATAATTTATAATAAATAGTAATGAGTAAATAAAAATTTATAATTACAATTTCCTTTTTCTTTCTCATTCTTTACCTTCTATTTGATTTTTAGCGTTTTTTCCTCTGCTTTCTTGGTTTGTAAACATTCATTTTCTGTTATTGTGATGATTACTTAAGCTTTTTAAACCTGTATATTTCTATCTTCCTCTAGAAAAACAGAAGCACTTAAGAACACATAAGTCATTTCTTATGCTGAATAAGTGATATTGGCTCCCAAATGTCGCCCTTAGGTATTCATTGCCTTTTGACTTGGGGGTGTGTGTGTGTGCACCGTTGAAGGAGGAATATAATCTATTGTCTTTTTTAAAAAATATTTTTGATGTGGACCATTTTTTACGTCTTTATTGAATTTGTTACAATGTTGCTTTTATGCTTTGGCTTTTGTTTTTTGGATGTGCACACGTGGGTCTTAGCTCCCTGACCAGGGATTGAACCCTCACCCCTTGCCCTGGACACTGCAGTCTTAACCACCGGACCACCAGGGAAGTCCTCTATTCAGCCTTTTTTAAATCAGAAAAGAACTTTCAATTTTATAAACTGTCTTTATGGCTCTGTTTCTCACAGCCTTCTCTTTGATCTCCTGACCAAAGGCTGATAGATTTTCTTGCATCAAATCATCTAAATGGTAATTGAAATCATATCCTTTATTTATATTTTGCAAAAAATATTTCATGGGCATCATCCATGTGCTGTTCTAGGCAACAGGGATGAGGAAGACAACCCATCTCCCCTCGCCCAGTTTACTTTTGTATCAATACACACCACAGACAAGAAACCACAAGTAAACAGGACGTTTGACAATTCACCGAGGTAGAAAGCACTTGGAAGGCGGTGAGGAAGGGGGCGTGATGGAGCCCCAGGCATTGCTGAGAGCATCCTGGGGCCATGCGCGTTCACCATGAGGTGAAGTCTTTCAGGGTGTCTTGCTTTGAAAACTGCTTTGTTAGTCACTCAGTTGTGTCCAGCTCTTTGCGACTCCATGGACTGTAGCCCACCAGGCTCCTCTGTCCATGGAATTCTACCAGTACTGGAGTGGGTAGCCATTCCCTTCTCCAGGGGGTCTTCTCAACCCAGGAATTGAACCTGGGTCTCCTACGTTGCAGGCAGATTCTTTACCGTCTGAGCCACCAGGGAAGCCCTGAAAGCTGCTTTACTCATCATTAATATTCTTTTTGTTAGCATAGTTTTACTTCCCATCGTTATGTTTCTTACAGGGTATATTTGAAGTTTAATTTAATATAAAATGCTTTTTAGGTGGTGAATTTATCCAGTTGACAGAAGAGGTTATACGTGATTCTGCTATTGCTCCTATTTTTATGCTTCCTTTGTGTTCTGCCTTTTGCTCACACAATCTGAGTGTGTGGGAGAGACAGAGAAAAATCTAGATAAGAAGGAGAGTCTGTCTAGTACTTGAAAAGGTTAAGTTTCATTTTAGTTTTATGGTGGTCACTTTTCTAACTTTAAAAAAAATTGCTTAGGTTTCTATCTCTTGTTTGATCAATCTAAAACAATATTGATTTGTCCCAACCCATGATACATAGGGAAATATTTGCTTTGTATTTTCTTTTTCCTCCCCATCTCTGGATTATTGTTATTTTGTTATAATTTTGTTGATTAAAATATACCAATATTTACTTTCTCTTTTTCCCCATAATTCTTGTGATCACTTTATCTTGATTCTGTATTTAAATATATGTAATACTCACCTCCAGTTCATAATTTCCTATTTTCTTATTTGGAAATTTTCTTATTAGGAAATATCTCCTAATTTCCTTATTTGTTTTCCTAGATTTTTCCATGAAGGACTCATGTATGTTATAATCAAAAGTTTTCTATGCAGTATAGACACAAATTCGCTGAGTGTGAATCCTTGGAGTCATATTTCATCCCCCTAAACTTTGGAGAACAGTGTATCTCAAAGTGTGATTTTTGGTGGGACCACCCCTCCACACCGCTGGCCTTAGCAATGTCAGAAATATGTGTTTCCTATAGACCAGCAAGTTCATCCTAATGACTCAGAAGTTCCGGATATGTGGTCTTGGGAACTCTGCTCTTTAAAGAGGCCCTCTCCCCTGCAGCTGAGGCTCTGGGATCAGAGCAGCCTGAGTTGTTCTGTGGGTCGCGGGCTCTGAACCTGTGCACAATCTCAGATGGTCCAGGAACTTATCTTTATTAGTTGATTTCCTTGTTCTGATTCCTGTCCGTAAGAGTTACTTATTTATTTATTATTGAAATTTAATTACTTTCTCCAGAAACATCAGTGTTCATATGCTCGTATCATTATTTGCCCTGGATTTGGGGCTCTAGTCTTTCCTTAGTTTAGGGACGTCCCTTCCATGGTATGTTGGGATGATTATCTTCTGCTTCAGGTCCTGTCCCTGTGGGGTCCCCTCCTCCCAGTCCCCGTCTCTCTCCTTCCTCTGGTTGGTTTTGTTTATAGCAGTTGACAGTCTCTGCGCTTGGTTCATTTTCTTGCTTCTTCCTCCTCTTTGCTATAAACAGCTTTAGGGAGCTGGCAGCTTCCTCGATGCTTATGTCTGGGGTTGGAACGGAGTCTTCAAGGAGTCAGAATTTAGTTATGCAAGGATTTTAGAAGGGACAGATGAGTAGCTACATGGAGAATGAATGAAGCAACTGCATCTGTGTTAGAACTGACTGAGTCTAAATTGGAACCTGATGTCTTTCACATGCGTCACATTCTCCTGGTGACTCTCCGTCTTTCCACATCATTCTGTGAAGGTTCCACAGGCTTGGCACTGTCTGTTCAGATTCCTGCTGCTTTAGTTGAAGTTTTCACTCCTGTAACAGTCCTGTTATCTTAAAGTTTATCCCCTTCTGCTATTCTTCATGCATCTCTATTTTGTGATATTCTCTTTTATCTCTTATAATTCTTCTCCCAAGTATTTCTTCCATATTCCATTTTCTTTTAAATTCATCTGAGAATATAAAGCAGCATTTTCCTGGAAGACTTTTTCCCCCCATCTTTGGAGCAATTCTTTGAAAGCATGTCCTTTGTTGGCCTTTTCACTGACACTTCTGTTTTCACTTGGGTCATTGTCAGATCTTTATTGAAGAGCACTGCTCACGTGTGGCTCAGACAGCGAAGAATCTGCCTGCAATGTAGGAGACCTGGGTCGATCCTTGAGTCTGAAGATCCCCTGGAGAAGGGAATGGCAACCCAGTCTAGTATTTTTGCCTGGAGAATCCCATGGACAGTGGAGCCTGGTGGGCTAGAGTCCATGGGATGGCAAAGACTGGGCAACTATCTGCACTTTCACTTTCTCTCTTATCTTCCAGCAGGGACGATCTTGTTGGGCCCTGCTAAAGGAAACCCTGACTTTCCCCCCTCTTTATTGGTGCAACTTTGAAAAGGTTGGGTGAAGTCCAGATGACTTTGGGTGGGACCCAGTGATGGAGCTGCTCCCAGCTCAGCTGCCCCTCTTGTTTGATCCATATGTCCCAGTATGCATCTTAGATGGTTTTGTTAAAATTGGAAAGAAGTTCCAGCCAGCATGAGCATAGTGTTTTTAATGATTTGTTTTGAGTACCTCACTGGTATTTCAGGACTCAGCAAATGCTGATAATTTGTGAGTAACTGCTGGAGGCAGAGAAAATGAACATTTAATGGATAACTACTAGGTGACAATTGCTTTACATCTGTTATCCTTCAATTTAATCTTCACAACAACCCTGCTACCTGGGTATTAGTATCTCCATTCTGTGCCCCAGGAAACTTTCTGGAGGTCGCCTTCCTACTGGGATTGGATTCTGAAGCACACGTTAGTCCTCTTGAGCCCTGAGGTCCTCTGTGCAGAAGTGTCTCCATTCCCGTTCCTTATCCTTCCTGGCAATGTTTGGCCTTATGAGGGCGTAAGTGAATGAAAGGTTTGTCACTGTGCTCATCTCTATGACATCATGCAGATGGTGCCCAATGGTCTTACTCATGGGTTAAGGCTGTGGAGTAGAAAGAATTGTCAGCAGTTAAACAGAACACTAGTACTCTTGCCTGGAAAATTCCATGGACTGAGGAGCTTGGTAGGCTATAGTCCATGGGGTTGCAAAGAGTAGGACACGACTGAGCGACTTCACTTTCAAACAGATCCCCATGTGCCTGTTTCCTAGCAGGCGTGGCTGCCCGGCTGCGGGCGCGCTAAGGAGCAGTGGAGGGACCTGCTGTCTGCCTGGCTCCACCTCAGGGCCAGTCCACGTTCCCCTCTCCCCACAGGCTTTTGCATGGGTGGACGACCACCCTCTTATTTGACTCTCACTCCATGGAATACCGAGTGTATCCTGCAGGTTGTGGGTGCTCAGGAGATACTGGGTGAATGAAAAAATGAATCAATGACAGGGGAAGTCGGTGCAGGCTCTGATCTCACGACACTCAACCCTGAAAGCCCACTGCTCTTTTAGGACACTAGCACCATTAACTCTGGGCTTCCCTGATGGTTCAGTGGTAAAGAATCTGCCTGCCAATGCAGGAGATGCAGATTTGATCCATAGGCCAGGAAGACCCCCTAGGAAATGGCAACTGACTCCAAGATTCTTGCCTGGGATATCCCATGGACAGAGGAGCCTGCTTGGCTACAGTCCGTGGGGTTGGGAAAGAGTTGTGACTTAACAACAACAAGCCTTAACCCTACAGTTAAGGATTCATTCCTTTTGCTTAACATTATAAACATGGGGCTCTATCTCTGTGAAGAGCAGATACTCCAAGAAGAGGTAATCAAACCCACTTTGTTATGTGTTTCTTAGGAGTTAGACGTTCCCCCTGAGAATAGCTCCAGCTTGAGGTAGAGTTATGGGAGGAGGAAGACCTGAAGGAGGTGGGTAAATTCTTACTGGCAGTGTAATGGCCCCCAAAAATGGAACCCAGGAATATGCTGTTGTTACATGGTGAAGGGGAATTAATGTTGCAGATGGAATTAAGGTTGCTAATCAGCTGATCTTAAAATAGGGAGAGCATCCTGGATTATCCAGGTGGGCCCAGATAACCACTTTTAAAGTAAAAGTGGAAGAGGGAAGCAGAAGAGATGGTCAGAGTGACGCAGCTTGAGAAGGACTCCATCCACTATTGCTGACCTTGAAGACGGAGCTCGGGGCCATGAGCCAAGGAACGAAGGTGGCTTCTGGAAGCTGGTAAAGGCAAGGAAAGAGCCCAACCCTGCTGACATCCCCATTCTAGGTAAGCAAGACCCGTGCAAGGCTTCCGACCTAATAGGACTGTAAAATGGATCCATTGTGTTGCTTGGCCCAGTGGTTTGTGTGATTTATTACAGCTGCAGTGAGACCAGCATGTAAGAGGACACAGCTGGAAAGCCTGGGACTGCAGCTGGTCGCCTACCCCCACGTGACCATGTGGGACAAAGCATGGGCCTCCTCGCTGTGCCGGCCTGAACTGGGAGCGGGCGTGCATCCGGGTGTAGGAGGCTGCTCATCCGTGACCGCACCTGCGGGAGACTTTACAGGGGAGTCACCAGTCCAGTAAAAGCACCCAAGAGCAGTTTGGGTGAGTTTGACAGGCAGCAGTGGGCTAAGGGTTGAGAAAAGGCTGCCTCAGCCCTCCATTCAGAGCTTTCAGGCCGTTCAGACTCTTCTCTGAACGTGGAACACATTTTATTTAAATTCCTGACACAGCTGCAAAAGTGAATTTGCATCTTTATTTTGGTTTCAAAGTTTCTTCTTGGTGATGATAATAGCTCAGCTGGAGAAAAGTGCACACAGGCACACGTGCACACATATTCATGCACACACACGCACACATATGCATATGCACTTGCATATGCTCACACATGTACACACTCACATGCACATATTGATATGTACATGCACAACACATGCCTGTACTCACACGCGCAAAAACACATGCACACACACACAAACACATGCACACACACTTGCATATATTCACACACGCACATAAACATGCACATACTTACATGCATACATTGATACATACATGCACCACACATGCCTGTACGCACACACACATGCACACACATGCACACACATGCATACACACTTGCATATACTCACACGTACACACTCACATGCACACATTGATACATACATGCACAACACATGCCTGTGCTCACACATGCACAGATACATGCGTACACTCACACATGTGTACACACAGAATTTCTAGCAGTTTCCCAATGTTCTGTTCAACAACAGATGGACTGGGTGTGTGTTCACACACACAGGTTTGCCTGTGCTCAGTATTTTAGGGGACTGATTGGCCTGTTATAAATATCAAAACAAAATTCAAACTGTTTTTTAGCTCTTAGGTGCTAGATGAAGTGTTAACCAGGTTACATGTGTATTTCATTTAATCAATAAAATTGTGCAATATAGATAATATGCCCATTTCACAGATGAGAGAGGAGGTTATAGTCTAAATGAGGTTATGGTTTGTGTCCTACAGATCTGGTCCTCCATCCTGGTTGGTGTGACCCCAAATATGAGCTTGTGGTGCTGCATTCTCCCGATGGCCAGATTGCTGGGTGTGCGCCTGGCTCTGAGGTTACTAACTGTGACCCAGGGCATGTTGCTTAACATGGTTGTGTCTCAGTCCTTCACAGAAGATGGTGCAGATAACGCTGCTGGTGAAGAACTCGCCTGCCAGTGCAGAAGATGCGTAACAGACCCAGGTCTGATCCCTGAGTCAGGAAGGTCCCCTGGAGGAGGGCACGGCAACCTACTCCAGTATTTTTGCTGAGAGAATCCCAAGGACAGAGGAGCCTGGTGGGCTACAGTCCATGGGGTTGCAAAGAGTCGGACACGACTGAAGCCACTTAGCAATAACATACTTCAAAATGTTGTTTGTGGACTAAATGAGTCAGTACCAGTTAAGCACTTTGAACACTGTATGCCACCAAAGGTGTCCTCATAAAACGATAGCTTTGTCACCTTAGGGTTGATTTTTTTTTTTCTCTAAAATTGTCATGCCGACCAGTGGCTTGGATTAAATATGGTAGTGAATCATTGTGAACATTGGACAAAGCTGAGTTCACATCAGGCAAAGTTTAAATAAAAAAAAAATAAGAAAGGAAATTAAGCCATTGAATATCTTAATAATCCTTCCTTTTTATTACTCAGTATGGTTCTCATGGAAACCTCAGTGGGGCATTGGGTCTGTAATTATTGTATATTTTGTTAATATTGGGGAAATTGAAACTCAACAAAAATGACTTGATCCATGTCATACGGGGATCAAACAGGAGAGGCCCATCTGCTTCTAGAAGCGATGATGATTCTGCTTCATCTTTCTTCCTTCCTCCCTCCTTCCTTTTTCTCCTGTCCACTCATCACCCACCCATCCACCATCCAGATCCATCCACCCATCTATCCTTCCCTCCCTCCTTCTTCCTTCTATTCATCATCCATCTATCACTTATTACTCAGAATGTACAAAGGAATGTAGGGACCAAATCCATTACAAACATATGTGGAAATGAACATTTTATTGAAATGTTCTCTAACACGATTATAATGGCTTCATTAGGTTTTCTTCTCCTGGGGTCATTTTTATCCTTGTCAGTGACCTGGCTACTCCTGAATATCATGTTTGCACTTATTCAGAAGCATGCATATTTTAATGTAATTCTCTGAGGATTTGCTGCCCACCACCGATGGTCTGAAATAGAGTTTAACATGTGAAGAGCTCAAAAGATATGTTAATAGTCCTGTGTACTGTAATGAATTTAGAAAAATTATGTAATGACTGTATTTCACTGATGATGGTGTTTTAGTGATTCTCACTTAGGGTGAAGCTCTAGTAGGGAGCTCCCCCTTGGATGCCACGAGCAGGTCTCAGCCTTCTCTCTGATCCAAAGACATGGAAAGGATGCTCTGGTGTGACGCCTCCTCCCTGAAGCCCACAGGGAGACCCGGTGGGAGTGGGCACTGGAGAGGAGAGTGTAGCAAAGCCATTGAAAGTCAGTCGTGGTAAGAGGAGGCCACTGGCCAGACGCTGACTATAGACAACTCCTCTTTAATACTGAGACTTCTTGGCCTTTTCTTAAAAATTCCCCACTCTATACATGTATGTCAAGAGCTTTCTGGATGAAATTTCCAAACTGTGAGATGCACGATTACAGCTGGCTCTGCAAGTTAGCATATCTCGCAGACATATTAGCTCATGTGGACAATGCACACTCATCCTGAGAAGGCGCCTTAAGCTGACATCAGTATTCCACGTATGGGACAGGAGGAGGCGCCTGTGGCTGGCAGTGGAGTCTTTTCCTGGTTCAGATGACCCAGTAGTGAACTCATCTGAAGATCCCACTAGAAGTATTTTGAACGTGATGAAGACACACTTGAAAGACTTGTTAAAAGGTATTCATGAGTACTGTCCCTGACTCGAAGGGAGTGGTGAGTGGGACAAAGAACAAACTCTCATCACCTCCAGGATGTGGCTAATCGTTATTCAGAAGAGCAGACTCTGGAGGTCGCCTTAAACCCAAAGTTCCTTACATCATCTAGGTTAAGATTTCACTCTCGGTGTCCAACCTGACCAAGATGAGACGGTTAACCATTTCTAAGAATGCAAAACTGGAAATTGATTGTCTTGGTACTAACTTGCATTCAGTCTGAAACTGGAATCATCTAGAAGATAGAAATTCATCTCAAAGCAGGGATTCTCAAAGTTCTTAGACCACCGGCTGCCACCACATGTGAGAATTTATTAAAAGTGCAGCTTCTTATTGAGTCCTGCCCCAAGGTCACAGGTGTGAGGTCTTGCACAAGGGGCCAGCAGCAGAGCCAGCTGACTGAGCCCCTCTGTAACCTTGCCAAAAGCCCCCTGATCATCACTAACAAGCTTCCTGACCCCAGATTAGGCAAAGATGCACACTCCAGTGCTCACCCTATAGCGCTCTAACCAATCACCTAATGCCGATCTTCCAGCAGAAATTTTCTTTGTCTTGAGGCTATAAAAATTGGCTCCTAATCCACAAAAACTGTTGACTTTCCCTGGTCTGTCAGGGGTTGTCAGTCCGCTGTGCTCACAATGCCCACTTTATTTCTGTTCTTGATCAACTCACTCCTCTCTACAATGCTGTGTCTGGAAATTCTTTTCCAACCCATGCTCAGATTGCCTCAACACTTCTCGAACTTTGCCCCAGGCCTACAGGACTGGAAATGTGGGAGGGGGTGGCACCACTCCACACCTGTTTCCACAAGTCTCCCTGGGGGTAGGTGGGGCTGAGCCCGCCCCTTGGAGAGCCTACAGGAAGCCGAGCAGCCCATCAGTCATCACTGATGGTGGAGAAGCCCACACCTTTCACCGAGGACATTACTTTACGGTATGTTTTAGGGGCTTATTTAGATTTACCGTTACCCATATTTCATTTAAAATGTTAACCTTTTAAAATATAAACTATTTTATTTAAATCATGTTCTTATAGATGCTTTCTATTTGTGGTGAGTGATCCTTAGTGTTTCATTAGTGGTAATAATGACTTCATTCAAGAAAAAAAGGATTTTGAAAAAAAGATTATGTTAGGTCAGTTTGTAACGGTACAGTTGATGTTATTTGTATCTTCCTCTTTCAATGTTTTTACAGTGAGTCTATGTTACCTTTGTCATCAGAAAACAATAAGTGTTCTAAATGCAAATAAATCAATAAGCTCTAGCATGTTCTGCAGGGCGGTGGTAAAGATGGGCTAGGACGCTGATGGGACGCGGGTGTGCTTATTGTTTTTTTCCATTTTTGCATTTAGTGTTTGAGTGACTTACTAATGGCATTTTAGCATAAAACATGCAGCGTGTGACTACATAGCTCTGGGAATGAGCTTCAAAACCCTGCTGGAAATGAGCATCCCAAAAGCTAAGTTGGGCTTCCCTGGTGGCTCAGCAGTAAAGAACCCGCCTGCCAATGCAGGACATGTGGGTTCGATTCCTGAGTCAGGAAGATCCCCTGGAGAAGGAAATGGCAACCTGCCCCAGTGCTCTTGCCTGGGAAATCCTATAGACAGAGGAGCCTGGAGGGCTGCAGTCCACGGGGTCACAGAGGCAGGACTTGGCAACTGAGCTCACATGAAAGCTATGTTGATAGGAGTGTTTTAATGTCATATTTCTTTTTAATCTTATACACGGTAAAATTCTTTCCTGTGTTGGACCATTCTGACTTTTGACAAATGCTTGGAGTCATGGCACTACCATGATTGAGACCCAGATCTGTTCCATGGACCCCCTCAAAACTCCCTCCTGCTGCCTCTTTGTCGTAAATCTCTTCTGCTACCCCATCCCCTGCCAGCTCCCATTCTGTTCTCTGCCCCATGGTTCTGCCTTTCCCAGAACATAGTATGAATGGAATCGTACAGGAATGTATAAGTATGGCCTCCGGGTCTGGCTTCTTTCCCTGGCGTCTGAGATACCTCCATTGCAGTTGCATTTATCAGTAGCTGTCTTATTATTATTTGGACGAATCAGTTGTTTTCCAGTTGGGAAACACCTGGAAACAACAATTATACGTTGCTCCAAGCAATCAGGGTACAGATTTTGTGTTTGTGTGTGAACATTGTTTTCATTTTTCTTGGGCAGCAATTGGGTCATATGGTAAGCGCATGTTTGAATTTATCAGAAACTGTGAACTTATTCTCCAAAGTGGGTGAAGTTTTGCATTCCCACGAGTGACATATCAGACTTCCAATCCCACCCATAGGTGGTATTATCAGCATTTTTTTTTTTTTTAAATTTCGGCCATTCCAACAGCTGTATGCATGCATGCATGCATGCTAAGTCACTTCAGTCACGTCTGACTCTTTGCGACCCCATGGACTGTAGCCTGCCAGGCTCCTCTGTCCATGGGATCCTCCAGACAAGAATACTAGAGTGGGTTGACATGCCCTCCTCCAGGGGATCTTCCTGACCTGGGTATTGAACCTGTGTCTCTCAGGTCTCCTGCATTGGCAGGTAGGTTCTTTACCACTAGCGCCGCCTGGGAAGCCCAATAGCTGTATAGTAGCCTTCTCCAGTTTTAATTTGTATTTCCCTGACGTTAATGATGTTGAGTGTCTGTTTGCCTGTTTATTTTCATTTCTCTATGGTCTTTGATGAAGTATGTGTTCAAGTTTCTGGTCCATTTTTATTGAGTTATTTGTTTACTTACAGTTGAGTTTTGAAAGATCTTTGTGTATTCGGGTTAGAGGACTTTATCACATATGTAATTTGCAAACACTTCCTCTGAGTTTGGGATTTGTCCTCTCAGCCTCTTAAGATAGAGAGTAAAGTGAATTATCTGAGTCCTTGCATGTCCTTTTTGGAAGTAAATGAAGACCACTCAAACAAGAACAGAGGCCACACTTTGCTCCAGCAAGGGGCTCAGGCACCACCATTTGTGTTTGGCAGAGACTCACAGGAGGAGGAGCGGAAAAGCTTTATGGTGGAAGAAGGGTGGGGGGCTCCAGGTGGGCTCCAGGTGTGAGGCCCTTGGTCTGGGGAAACTGGAGGCAGCTCCCTGGAGACCGAGCATCCCATGTGATGTAACTGTGGATGGTTTGGCTTCCTGGGTTGGCCACGGCTGGGGTCAGGGGTCAGAGTTCCACTGTCATCTGGCCCTTGTCTGTCTGTATGTTCAGTCTCTCACTTTATTTAGGGCAACCAGTGTACATTCTGTTGCGAGGAGTACACAGGCCTTGAAAAAGCAGGGTGCACCCGGGCAGGTAAGTGCCATGGTCTGAGAATCACCGCAGGCAGGGCTGGCCGGGGCAGTGCGGAACCTGGCTTCTCTGGGGACTATTTGGGCCTGATTATGAGTGACAGGACCCAGAGGGATCAGGGCAGAGCGAGAGCATCCCCATCAGTACTCTGGCAGCCAGAGCACCTCCTGCTGGCCCTGGGGGAGCCCGCGAGCCTTGGGGAGCATCCGCGGGGCCAGCGCACGGCAGCCCCAGGCTGGTCTTGCTGCCCAAGCAGCGGGGCAGATCCTTGCCTTGTCTTCCCTGAGCCCATGCCGGCTGGGGGTGCGGTCTCGGATCTTGCTTTTGTACTGTTGCCACAGCTTCTGTCTGAGCACTCGGGGTGAGCTCGGCCTTGCCCAGCTCAGGATGAGACCCTGCGGAGGGGCGCACAGGCACCCCCGACTCCAGCGGCCGTGGGAGGGAGACGGCGGGGCCAACGGTGCCGTGGCCGGGATCGCCCTCCCCCAGCTGTGCGGGCTCTTGCTGCTGTCCAGCAGGTGTCCGGTCTGCAGCCAGAGGCCCTGTCCCCTTGTCCACTGGGCCGTGACCGCCTGTGACTAGAATCACTCAGTGTTTGGCCGAGGGAAGCGGATGCTGGCAGCTGGCAATCAATACTGCAGAAGTGATGGCCTTTTTGCATTTGAAACAATGTCTTTCAGCTTCAGGGGTCAGCGCAGATCCATGGGATTGGGGGCTGCCAGGGTGCAGCAGGAAGACTGGAAGGTGAGCCAGGCCTTCTGAGAGGGCCTGGGGCAGAGCAGAGGACCCTGTCCAGAGCCTTTTTCTTTGTCTCTGCCCCTCAGGGTCATCGCGGCCACCTCTGTGTCTCTTCTGAGTATCACTTCTTCACGGAGTTTTTGGGAGCATTTGGGTGGATTACAGGTAAATGAAGTAAAGTCTGACTTGCTTCAGTTCAGTTCAGTTCAGTTCAGTCACTCAGTCGTGTCCGACTCGGTGACCCCATGGACTAGAGCATACCAGGCCTCCCTGTCCATCACCAACTCCTGGAGTTTACTCAAACTCATGCCCATTGAGTCGGTGATGCCATCCAACCATCTCATTCTCTGTCATCCCCTTTTTCTCCTGCCTTCAATCTTTCCCAGCATCAGGGTCTTTTCCAATGAGTCAGCTCTTCGCATGAGGTGGCCAAAGTACTGGAGTTTCAGCTTCAACATCAGTCCTTCCAATGAACACCCAAGACTGATTTCCTTTAGAATGGACTGGTTGGATCTCCTTGTAGTCCAAGGGACACTTAAGAGTTTTCTCCAACACCACAGTTCAAAAGCATCAATTCTTTGGTGCTCAGCTTTCTTTATAGTACAACTCCCACATCTATACATGACTACTGGAAAAACCATACTCTTGACTAGACAGATCTTTGTTGACAAAGTAATGTCTCTGCTTTTTAATATGCATCTTGGTTGCTCATAACTTTCCTTCTAAGGAATAAGTGTCTTTTAATTTCATTGCTGCAGTCACCATCTGCAGTGATTTTGGAGCCCAAGAAAATAAAGTTAGCGACTGTTTCCCCATCTATTTGCCATGAAGTGATGGGACCGGATGCCAAGATCTTCGTTTTCTGAATGTTGAGCTTTAAGCCAACTTTTTCACTCTCCTCTTTCACTTTCATCAAGAGGCTCTTTAGTTCTTCTTCACTTTCTTTCATAAGGGTGGTGTCATCTGCATATCTGAGGTTATTGATATTTCTCCCGGCAATCTTGATTCCAGCTTGTGCTTCATCCATCCTGGCATTTTGCATGATGTACTCTGCATACTCTGTTAAATAAGCAGGGTGACAATATACAGACTTGATGTTCTCCTGACTGTTGCCCTGAATTTTAGGGGCATACTTCTTTAGCTTAAAACTTTGCCACCCTCCAAAATGTAAATGCATTTGGGAAAATGTAAGCTATTTTCACCATAGTATGAAGGAGCTTCAAAACTTTTCCCAAGGCAGTTTTCCATGGCTAAAGCCTGTGGAGGAGATCGGGAGGTGGGTTAAGGAGGGAGGAGGAGGAGGCTGGCCAGGTCTGAGACCTCAGGACATAGATTTCTCTGCCTCGATGATTCATCCAGGTCCCAGTGGGGCCACGGGCCAGCCGGAGAGGACTGGGAGGGGAAACTTTAGATGTTTGGGACTCTGAGACATCTTTTGAAAAGGGACTTTTGTTTGTTTCTTTCTAACAAAACCCCCCTTTTGGGGAGAAGGATGTAAGGAGAAGGCCCACCAACTTCTGCTGCCCGGTCAGTGTGTGAAATACTGAATCTGGGAACACAGTCTCTTTTCCTTCCTTAAGTCTAAGCTTCCTTCATAGTCAGCTGTTCAGTCCTTCCACTGTTTCCTTGGCCTGCACCACTGCTCAGTGGAACATCTTCATATCCACGCTTTGTTGTTCTTACAGATGTTAATCATGGTGCAAAGAATTCAAGAGAAAACCTCACCCCTTGTGACTGAGATCTCACCTCCTTGCATTTATTGTGATTTATTTAGTGCTAAAGCCCTCATGCTGGGAAAGACTGAGGGCAGGAGGAGAAGGGGCCAACAGAGCATGAGATGGTTGGATGGCATCATTGACTCAATGGAAATGGGTTTGAGTAAACTCCGGGAGATGGTGAAGGACAGGGAAGCCTGGCGTGCTGCAGTCCATGGGGTTGCAAAGAGTCGGACATGCATTAACTACTGAACAACAACAGCAACACAATTTCTACAAGGGGCTTAAAGAGCAGAATCCCGTGGACACTTTGTCCTCCTGTTGTAATTCTTTTTGGGGAGCGAGTCCTGGGGCCAGAATCTGGTTAAAGCCAGCACGAGGGTGAGCATGCCTTAACTCAAGGGCAGCTGGCAGTGAGAGGCAGAGCTCTTTGCGCACGTGTGGTGCCTCATCCGTGGTGGAGGCGATGCTGCCAGAATTCTCAGGCCAGCGGGGGTGCGGGCTCACCCTGCTCCTTCAAAGACGACCTTGATGGAGTTTATTTGAGGGGGAAGGAAAAGATGAGTCAAGTGAAGAAACTTCGGCCCTAAGAGACAGACCCTCTGAAATACCAGCTCTGCCAGCTTCTGACTTGCGTCTCCCATTGGTAAGTGGGGTGGACTGTCTTTTCCCTGCAAAGTGGCCACTGCACTCACCATGTTAAATATAATTAAACTCCCTGGTGGCTCAGACAGTAAAGCATCTGCCTGCCATGTGGGAGACCCAGGTTCGATTCCTGGGTTGGGAAGATCCTCTGGAGAAGCAAACGGCAACCCATTCCAGTACCCTTGCCTGGAAAATCCCATGGACGGAGGAGCCTTGTATGCTACAATCCATGGGGTTGCTAAGAGTTGGACACGACTGAGTGATTTCACTTTCCTTCTGAGAAAAAGTCCCTGTTGTTCCAGAATCTCTGGTTCTGGAGAGCACAGCTGGGTTTCATAAGGAAACTGTTTCGGGTGGTGTCTAAATGCTGCTCAGAAATGCCACTTAGGGGAGAAGTCTGCTCTGGAGCCTCGAATGGGGCTCCTGCTCATCGCTGGCAGCCCATGCGGGACACCAGGAGGGGCCTGGGGTCCCCAGAGAAGCAGCTCTCGGGGCATGCTCCTCTCCTGGTAGTGCCCCTGAGCTGGGGGCCAGGCAGGCCCGGCGCAGGGGTCCCTGGGCACACAGCCACTCCCTCTTCAGGCCTTCAGCTTGCCTCTGCCACTCAATCCCACCTGGAGCCCTTGGCCCGGGACTCTGGTTGTCTCATCACAGAGTCCCTTGCTGGGAACAAGCATGCACTGGGCTTGGCTCCGATGGTCCCCTTCCCATTTCCCTCCCGCGTTCCTATCCCTGCCCCTGAATGACCCTGCCTGCCAGGGTCGCTGCCCCAGGATAGAAGTGTTAATGCCAACAGGAGGAGTCCCTGAGAGGGCTGGGGCAGGAGCCAATGGGCTGGGCCCACCTCACCCCCAGCCAGGGACCCCCATCTCAGTTTAGAAAAAGAAAGCCTCTAATAGCTCAAGGCCAGTGGGTGGTCCCTTTTTAGAACCTTGGTGGCTTCCCTGCATCCTGGCAGGATGGGATCAGTCGTGTCCGGCTCTTTGTGACCCCATGGACTGTAGCCGACCAGGCTCCTCTGTCCATGGGATTCTCCAGGCAAGAATATAGGAGTGGGTTGCCTGCCCTCCTCCAAGGGATCTTCCCGACCCAGGGATCGAACCCAAATCTCTTACGTCTCCTGCATTGGCAGGCGGGTTCCTTACCACTAGCGCCACCTGGGAAGCCCAGCGCGAGGCACTGCCCGCCCTGGAGTCACAGCTTGACCACGGGGTGGGTGGGTCGTGGGTAAAGGCCTCACATCTTCCCTTTTCTCATCTCCTCCTTTCCTACAGATGAGGGGGTGTTTGTTGTTCTTTGTTACCCTTGCTCTTAATTGTTCACACGCAAGGGGGGGGGGTCTCTATTTGGGGCCAACCCATCCCAGGGCCAGCTGGGCAGGCAGAAGGTGGCTGCCTTGGTCTCTGTGCCTCTCAGAGGCCAGCACGCCGGCTGCTGGACGGGCCGGAGCTGGGAGAGCTCAGCGTGGTGCAGTAGAGACCCGGCCTCCGCGCATCCAACCCAAGACCTTGGACTTTGCGGACTCCCTGCGCATGCGCACATGGTCTCCTTTCCAAGGAGCCCTTCGGTTTGGCGGGATGGCTCCTTTGACTGCCAGATTCAAGAAGGAAAGGCCCATAAAATTCACAAATGCATAGTCGCATGTGTCATTTTTGCTCAGCTGCAGCTCACAGTGACTGAAATGTGGGCACTGGGGCCCATCTTTGCTGTTTGATTGTTTATAGCTCAGAGGGGCCCAGATTTCCAGTGCGGGGGATCATCCCAATTCCATGAATGGAGCAAAGGGGCTGGGATTTCGGTTAAAGAAAATGCATGCTTAGTCACTCATTCATGTCCGAGTCTTTGCAACCCTTTGAACTGTAGCCCGCCAGGCTCCTCTGTCCATGGGATTTTTTCAGGCGTGAATACTGGAGTGGGTTGCCGTTTCCTTCTCCAGGGCATATTCCAGACCCAGGGATCGAACCTGCAACTCCTTTGTCTTCTGCATTGCAGGTGGATTCTTTTACCTGCTGAACCATCAGGGAATTTATAAAACGTTATGTTTTCTTTTAGCCAGGACACTTACTCTGTGCCTATCACTGAGGGTGGTGGTATTAACAAAGATATGTAACAAAGAGGGCTCAGCCTTCTGTAGGTGGCTGTTTCTTTAGACAGTTTCTTCTCTCAGCCTTTTATATTCTGAATTAGAAAATCTTAAACTACAATTTTGGACTTCCCTAGTGGTTCAGTGGTAAAGAACCCACCTGCTAATGCTGATGACTTGGGTTCCATCCCTGGGTTGGCAAGATCCTTCAGAGAAGGAACTGGCAACCCACTCTAGTATTCTTGCCTGGGAAATCCCATGGACAGAGGAGCCTGGTGGGTCTGTGGGGTCCATGGTGTCACAAATAGTCAGATATGACTTAGCAACTGAGAAGGCATGCACATAACCTACAATTTCAGTTGTTGGGAATGAGCTGTTCATTGCTCCTGGTTAGGATTAGGTCATATTAATACCTTCACTTGTAACATGGGCTTCTCTGGTGGCTCAATTGGCAGAGTCCACCTGCAACGTGGGAGACCTGGGTTCGATCCCTGGGTTGGGAAGATCCTCTAGAGAAGGGATGGCAACCCACTCCAGTATTCTTGTCTGGAGAATCCCATGGACAGAGGAGCCTGGAGGGCTACAGTCCACAGGGTTGCAAAGAGTCAGACACGACTGAGCGGCTGGCACACTTGTAACATGGAGCAGTGACGGCAAGAGCTTCCATGATAGGTTTGTTCACCAGGTGGAGTGTGGAACCCGACAGTTGAAGGAAAGTGAGTTTTTCTCATGAGGACTCCCAGATTCTCTAGATGCTGGGCCGCTGAGCTAGTGTCTCTCACAAGTCCAGCCATACCTCATAGTATAATGCTTCACTTTTTTGCACTTTGCAGACATTGTGTCTTTTACAAATTGAAGACTGTAGCAATCCTGCATTGAACAAGGCCACTGGCGCCTTTTCCCTAACAGCATTATTTTAAAAGGAAAGTATGTCCATTGTTGTTTTAGACAAAAGGCTATTGCACACTTAATAGACTACAGTATGGTAGTGGGAAACCAAAAAATTTGTGTGACTCTCTTTGTTGCAATATATGCTTTATTGTGCTGGAGTGGAACCAAATCCACAGTGCCTCCGAGGTATTCCTGTAGAAGATTAAATGCTCCAGTTTGGGGAAAATAGTGGTGAAACCCAGTATCTGGTTGCTTTTGGATCTGAAAAGTATTTTGTCATGCTGTTTCTATATTTACACGTGGTTTTAAAATATGACCCCTAAAATATGTCATTAATTTCTTTTTCTCATAATGCAAAAAAGCATCAAGTATTTGGAAAGACTCAAATTTCTGACAAATAAACTGTTTATCCTACAGTTTGGTCTTATTGGGAAATTTTAACTTTTTTTTTTTTTAATAACATGTGGAATTTTAGTTCTAAAGCAATAAGCTTGAGCTATTTAAAATACTGAATATATCCCTCTGTTTTGTTAGGTCATTTCAGTAAGCTTTTTAAAAGCAAACAGTGGTTTTTAATGGCATTTTAATATCACAAAGAAAGGTTTTTTTTTTTTTTCAACTATCATTTGGAAAACGCACATGAAGAGCTTACTGTCCCCTAGTGTGGGAAAACAGGACCCTGCTGTCCATTTCTTTGCATAACACAAATGGTATGCTTCTGTGATTTGATAATATTCATGATTTTTATTATTTTCTTCAAGCTGGAATCAAGACAGAGGCCCCCAGTTTCCTAGGAGTGAACAGTGTATATAAATCAGTCTTCAGATGTGACCCCTTGTTCACCCCAGCAGAGTGGGCGTCCACACTCCTCCTCTGGTCTGTATCACTGCTCACCAGGTAATTATTGCATAAATGGAAAATCACTTCTCCTGCTGTAAGAGTTCTCAGGATGTCCCTGCTGACTCCAAGTTGTCAGTGGAGTATGGTGTCTTCTGGGGCAGCCTGCTGTCCAGCGCATCTCTCACACGGATGCAGAGTTGGTTTGGCCCAACCATGCGGCAAGACACCTATAAAAGTGTGCAGGTGAGGATGTGCTTGGTCGCTCAGCCATGTGCTACTCTTCGTGACCCTGTGGACTCTAGTCTGCCAGGGTCTTCTGTCCATGAGATTTTTTTATGCAAGAATACTGGAGTGAGTTACCATTTTCCTCCTCCGGGGGATCTTTTGGACCTGGGGATCAGACCCGGGTCTCCTGTGTCTCCTTCACTGCATGAAGATTCTTTATCCACTAAGCCATGAGGAAAGCCCACAGGTGAGGATAACGCCCTATCAGTGACATCCCAGGGTGAAGTCACCAATTTCACTTATTGCTGCTTCTCATAACGTCTAACTAGTGGCCAGATTTCACGTTTCTCAGTAAGTGCAGCATGACCTATTTTTGCAAGGAAACCTCTGATTTTGAATGCTATTTCTGCAGTTTTGGTCTCTTTTCACCCCCTTGATGCCTTCATGCCACTAATTGTGATCATTTTATCAAAGACCTTGGATGGGCAGATTGGCAGATCAATTTCAGATAATCCTCATCTTACTTTATAATAGTTCTTTGGATGCTTGCTAGCAATCATCTGTTGCAGATTCACTGTTTATAATGTGTTTTTATGTTGGAGTCTGCTCATTATCAACAATTATTGTGCTGAAATAGGTTATCATTTTCTTATTAAAAGTTTAAACAATGATAGATGTTAAAATTACTCTTTATTTTAAAAGCAGAATAAAGTTACTTTTCATTTAGTGAATATTAACATACAATTATGAAGATTATTTTGAATTTTGGGGTCATTGATATATTTTGGGTGTTAGGGAGAAAACACATCATAATTATAGCAATAAACATCCATGTGAAAATGTAAGCAGCACGGAAATATTTTGTAAACGTCCTGGGTGAGATGTGTGGCACTGTTTCCTGAATGTTAGCTGAGAACTGACCAGGGAGATTCTTCTAGTGCAAGCACTTTAAGAAAACACCGGTTAGTAAGAACTTAAGGAGCTTTCCGAGTCAATCATGATCAATATAAATTACAAATTTGTGAAGTGCTGTGTAGGAGACAGTTTCATCACTCTTCCTCTTAAACCACAAAGCCATCAGTAGATCACCCGGTTGCTGAGAGGCTTGACCATGAACTTCACATTCGTTAGACTGCATTAATCCTCATGGCAGGCTTTGTGAAAGCCAACATTATCACAGTTTGTAGATAAGAACTGCCAGGCCGGCTGGTGACCTCAGAGCAGGGAAAGGCTGAGCTCGCCTCCCAGCCATGCTCGCTGCCTTTGGAAAATCCCTGGCAGGCTTTGGACTCTAAAGGGGAAGATGCAAGGAGGAAGGTTGGATCTTAGGAGGGAAGTTGTGTGGTTTCCCTGGGCATGTCCTTCTCTGTGACCTGAAGGGGGAACGGGGAAAGTGGATTGGATTGCTCTGCTCAAATGCAGCCAGAAATACGCTCCAAGCGTGAGCTGAAACCTGGCTGTCCATCCAGCCCAAAGAGCAAAAACCCTCTGAAGACCTGTATTTCCTCTTAAAAGTTCATGATTGGGCTTCCCTGGTGGTAAAGAGTCAGCCTGCCAATGCAGGAGACACAGGTTCGATCCCCGATCTGAGAAGATCCCGCAGGCTGCAGAGCAACAAATACTGAGCCTGTGCTCTAAAGCTGGGGAGCCACAACTACTGAGTCCTACAGCCTGAGCCCTGCAACAAGAGGAGCCCCCAAAACGAGACTCCTGCACACCATGCACAGCGCTCGCCACAACTAGAGAAAAGCCTGCATAGCAACGAAGACCCAGCACTGCCAAAATATATAAAAAATAAAACTGTTAAAGAAAGAGGAGGATTCTACATTATCTTGATTTAATATTATCTTTTCAAAAGCTCATGCAATTTTGTTTTCCATTGCATAGTTTATCTTTGTGGAATTAATGTTAAGATACTTCAAATTACAGTAGATTACAATGGGTGCTTTTAGAATACGTCTGGCTCGCAGTCCTGCCCAGCACATCTGTGACATCTGGGATAAAGATGTCCAGCTCTAGCTCCCTTAGCCCAAAATACGTGATGCAGTGCTCCTGCAGTAGAGTTTGAAAAGGTTAAAAACAAAATCAATCCAACTTTCTCTTTAACCTTACAGAATAGCGTGGGCAGTTGACCGGGACTTTCTGGTGTTCACATGAGTGTCCTAAGTCCTTGAGCCCTCTCAGTCCAGCAAATCAGGGCGGCAGGTCAGCCTACAGAGGGTGGGAGGAAAACTGCACGAGTTGGTTTCCTTCTGCCGTGTGACTCTTCCTCTGGAGTCCAGCTCAGGGAGCAGGGAGCCATCTCTTCTTCCTTTTCCCAGGGCAGCTGTGCTGGGAGGTTTTTTTGAAAGGCAGGCAGTCCACGAAAGACACATAGACCCATGTGATGATAAGGTTAGGGCTTAATACAATGAATAAATTGCTCGTTTTTTGAATTGAATAAATATAGCTCATTCTAGGCAAAGCTGCCTCTGTCATGCTGTCGGGCCTATTAAAATTTGGATTATCACTTGTCTGTGGCAGCTATAACTTTTCTAGTTACTTTTTTCTAATATTTTAATGTTTAGCATTCATAAACCTAGAGCCCGCCTCTTCTCCTGATGGCTCCTGTCTCTTTTGCATACCCTGCCTGCCCTATTTAGATTATTTTAGCCACTCTTCACACTTCTTCCTCTTCTGTGTGTCCTTGCAGGGGTGGAGGAAGAACTGGGATGTCGGAAGTCACCAGATGCTATGCCATCAGCAAGACCATGTTCTTGGGCAGAACTGTGTGAATTACCCTTAAGTTCCCAGGAAGTTTGAAGTTCCCCACCCACACCACCCAGTCTCTTTCTGTCTCAGTCTCATTGCCTCCCAAGATATTAAATCTACTTTTAGTTAATAACTTGTAAGGGCTTAAAGTTTTTTTTCCCAGTTGTTGTTCAGTTGCTAAGTCATGTCCAACTGTTTTGTGACCCCCATAGACTGTAGCCTGCCAGGCACCTCTATCCATGGAATTCTCCAGGCAGGAATAGCAGAGTGGGTTGCCATTTCTTTCTCCAGGAGATCTTCCTGACACAGAGATCGAACCAATGTCTCCTGCATTGGCAGGTGGATTCTTTACCATTGAGCCACCTGGGAAGCTCCCTTTTTGCCCCCCCCCCAGAATCTCCCCTATTTCCTTATTCAGGTCCAGCCACAGATTGAAGCCCAGCTATATGGTCTTCGCATCTGCTCCAACCTCACAGGTGAAACTGGAGGCTGTTCTCAGAGGTAGGAGACCATTTGGTGATCTTTTCGGTAAATACAGCAGTGAGGAGGGGGAGAAAGAACAATATCTAATAGATCCAACTCCTGAGTCCAAGCAGACAGTTTAACCCTTGGGTCGTCGCGTTTGTATTCCACTTATTGGATTGCTAATAGATTTTCTTCATTTGTGTGAGACGTTGCAAATGATGTGCAGAGGCCGGCCGGTTCTCCAGCGCCCAGACCAGAGGTCCACCTGTACAGAGCCGGCGTTAAAAGCTGCAGGAGTTGCTGCCTCCTGACAACATCCCAGCTGTAGACTAGCAATCGCAATCCTCGGGTGGCAGTTTTAATTATCGGCACCGGCGATACCATCAGCCAGTGTGTAATTACGTGTCAGTTTCCTGGCTGTTGGGTATGGAAAGTGGAGCCAGAGAAACGATGATTGTGGAAGCAGTAGAGTCATATTTAAACAATTCAAAATGTGTAACTGGCAGTGTCATCAAACAGAGAGAGCCTGACCCCAGCTGTCACTTACTTTTCCTTATGCAGATTTGTTCATGCTGTCTGTCAAAGAGCTCCATGGGCTGAAATGGGACAGAAGAGGTGACATAATTCTCAGAGCAAAGAGGGCTGCTTGCCTTAACTCCGCAGAGGCGTTCTTTTAGCCTAAACAAATATGACTGCCAAACTGTAAATAAACCAAGACCATTACAGGAAATTCTATAGACTTTTGCTGATGAATACACAAAAGCAGAATATCAAACAGACATCCTAGCCTTAAACAATGTAAGTCAAAGCGGCCTGATTGCCAGATACTTAAAGAATAAGCACTGTGACGATTAGAAGGGTTTCTTTTTGAAGAAGAAAATGAAATGACTCTTTTAATTGTAGACTAAAATTTTGAGGCCAAGGTGGAAAAAAATCGTGGAGCTCATTTTGAAAAATGCTCGATAGAGAAAGGTGATTGGATGAAATTATGACACAGATTTCAACTTCAATCTGGCTTATGTTTTAAGTTGTTATGGCCTCAGATGCTTTGAATACAATTGAGAAAATTGAAATACGTATGCTGTATAAACGAAGGTTAAAAATAGATCTGAGTGGCTTTCTAAGAAAGGTGGGTTAAGAAGTAAGGAACACTCAAATTTCTGCAAATGTAATTGCATAATTCTGTATCCCAGCAATTACACACTTCCAGGAGATGGGAGAAATGCACATTTCCTCTCAAAAACTTCATTTACTGGTATTCGAAAAAAGAGCTGGATAATCAAGGGTTAAGTCTGCATGCATGCAAAAACAAACGAAAGGAGAGTTTATAAAATGAACTGTGGAGGTTAAGTGTGGGGGTTAAACTAACACAATGAACTGTGAACACAAAGAAAAATGTTTCTTTAATTTTTAAAATGTTTTCATTTCTCATAATAAACTGAACTTGCAGTTGCATACAAACAACATTATTTCATACCCTGAAGACACTGCAATTTAAAGCTTTTGGAACTCAAATTGATTCTGGAAGCAATGCTATAACTACAGAGGCGCCGTGGCAATCGTGATCTTCTGAAGGGCATCAAACCGCACCTCGAGTAGCACATTTGAAAGCAAACACTGGCTCGTGCACACACACAGGTAGGAGGCATTTAAAACAGGGTCAACATTGCATTTATTTCTAGTTTCAAAGGCAAAGTTACTGATTTCCTCACAGGCTAATGGAAGCCGTATTAATTGCCACAGTACATTCAGATTTGAAAGTAATAAATAGGCACATATTAAATCCTCTAAGGATTAATTTGTATTTTATCAGCTGTGAAAAGGGCAATTTTTTACATATCTTGACTTAAGAGGTAGCCTTATTAGGCGTTCATTGGAAAACAAATTCTGCATATATTTTGTAACAAGGTTTAAAAAAAAATCATTTTTTCCTCCTCAAAAGTAGTAGGGTGCAGCTAGGGAAGTAATTAGTATTTATATCCTAGACAAACACAGTGTTGGAGTGCCCTGACTTTTAAATATTTGTATGGCTGGTTAAAGGAAAGGATGATAGAAAATGATGAATTGTTATATGTTTTATCATACTGGACACAGGGGTGTTTGCGGGGCTTCAGACAACATTGTGTGCCTGCGGTGTGAATTGTCAAGGCATGGTGACAGTTCGTATTTATTTTCAGGGGAGAGCACCCAGAAACGCTAATGTTCCTGTTGGGTTGGCTGTGAGGCAGCAGGTGGAAGGCGTGGTGCGTGCGGTCCCATGGCCAAATTGCTTGGTAGCTGGTGGAGAGGCCTGGGGCCTTGGCTGGTGTTGGTGAGATCTCTCTCTGCCTTCTGTGTGCATGGCTGGTGGTCCCTGACTCTCATTATCTCAGCAAAGCAGGGCCATCTGAGAAGAGCCCACTTTCCTATGTTTAAGCAAGGGATAAGAGCTGAAAAGTATTCAACAAATCCATATTTCTGATCACTCTTTCTTTTAGTAAGAGGACTGGTTATCATATTTTCACCCCCAAAATGTTAAGTGGTCCAGTTAAATTAAGGAACTAGGTGAAAAAAAAAATTGTCAGACTTCTCTGGTGGTCCAGGGGTTAAGAATCGGCCTGCCATTGCAAGGAACATGGGTTTGATCCCCGATCCGGTGAATTCCACATGCCTCAGAGCAACTAAGCCCAAGAGCCACAACTACTGAGCCCACATGCCTAGAGCCTGTGCCCTGCTCCAAGAGAAGGCACTACAACGAGAAACCCACTACAACGAGAAACCCACACGCGGCAGCTAGAGAGTGGCCGCTGCTCTCCGCAACTAGAAAAAACCGCCATGCGGCAATGAAGATCCAACACAGCCAGAAAATTAAAAAGAAAATTGTCCTCTGCAACATGCATCCTCGAATGGCTTGTCTGGTTTTATTTGAAAGTTCCCTAGAGAGATCACTCCCACAACTTCTTCTGGAAGTCTGTTCTGCAGTCTAATAGATCTTATTGTCAAATGCTTTGTTAAACTTTTACTGGAAGATGTGTATTGCACTCAGCATTGGCGGTTCTTGAAATTCTATCAGGGAAGCGCAATCAAATTGGTCTCCCATGACTTGCTCTTTGGTTGACGTGGAGTGGGTTCCCCTCTGCTTCTGGCATTTTCCACGGAGAGAGTGACGGACTTGCTTCCCCTTCCCTTCCCTTAAGCCTCCTACAGGCACCCTGCTTGTCATCAGGAAGCTCGTGTCTCAGGGAGCACGGCCCGTGATTTTGTTTCAATTTTGCAAAATCGTGCCATATGAATTTAACTTCTAGAGATGGAACGTGTCTAGTCTTTCATGCTAAAAATCCTTAATTTGGGCAGTGGTACCCATTTGCTGGGGTGCAGCTTCCGTGCCCTGTGGTCTGGCCCTCTCTTCCCTTTTGAATGACTTTGTGTGACTTTGTGAGAACCATTTTAAATGGTTCTCCTCTGCTTTCAGTTTTGACTTTTCGTTTTCATGCATTGGAGAAGGAGATGGCAACCCACTCCAGTGTTCTTGCCTGGAGAATCCCAGGGATGGGGGAGCCTGGTGGGCTGCCGTGTAAGGGGTCACACAGAGTCGGACACGACTGAATCGACTTAGCAGCAGTAGCAGCAGCTGCTTCCAGTTTGCTGCTGAACTGAAAAATTTTTATTTGCAAATAAATAGCTTACACCCCTGGCTCTTCCAGGAATTTGCAGCATCTTCTATGTTCCTTTCCTCTGGAAGCTCCAGCAGCCTTTTGACTAATGAGGTGACCTTAAGAGAAGCCCTTGCCTGGATGTCCAGTGTGGCTGGCTGTGGTGGTAACAAGTGTGAATTGCAGGCAAGGCAAATGGTCTCACACAGTTCCTTCTGCTTGGCCAGTAAGCCTGTCCTGCTCAGGCTTAGGCCACAGATAGCTTCTATCACCATAGATTAACGGGATTCCAGCAAAGTGTTAACTGTGCATTATCAGGTGTCATCACACAATTAAGAGTTACTCAGTACTAATGATCTTAGGTGTTGGTACTTGACTGTCCTTTGTAAGGAGAATATAGGTTTAAAATGAATGAGTTTCAATTCTGCCTCTTTGAGGCAAATTCCTACCAATCTACAGAAAAGGGCCTGTGACATATTCGACCCATGGGTTCCCTAGATTATTTTTCAATGAAAGATTTAAAGGAGAAATAAACAAACAAAAAAGGGAAAAAATCCCAATAATTCTTCCATAAACACCAGGCTTTCTCAAGAACCCAGTGGCTTATAGACTCTTCATCTCAAAGTGTGGTCAGACCACCTGGGTGCCTCCTTCTCTGTCATTTCTACTTCCCAGTCTCCCTGGCCTCCACCTGTGCCCCCAGCTCCTCAGGACTCAGGTTCTGATATCCTCAGGAACTGACTCCTCCTAAACGTGGGGTCCCAAGGAGCGGCAGGAGCCAGTAGGGTGCCCAGCGGCCCAGGTGATGGGGTTCTGGAGGGACACGGCCTTATCTGCTGACCCCGGAGACCCATGTCTGAGAGACGACTGTCCAGGATACTCAGCAGTAGCTGTAATGCCTGAACTATTTTCTTCTGGCTGGGAAACTGGCATCATCATGTGTGGGAACAATAACAAACCCCACTGGAGCAAACTGAGGTGGTCACGATGAACTCCCTAGACTGGATGTCTTCATGCGGTCTATTGACTTACCCATGAATTGTATGAGAATTACTGAAGCCACTGAATAGAACGAGTGTTGCCAGCCATGTCACCAGGACCTCGTCTGGGACCTGAAACAGTATTTCAGCTGAGACTCATTAGCCAGGAGGGTGGCCACCTTGTCTCAGCGGCGTTCTCCCCGCAGCAGACCTCCAGGGCTGAGAAAAGACGCGTTTTCCACTGCCGAAACACTTGGTCACCTTTCCTATGAGAGCCTGCCATCGTAAGGCACAGTTGTATACAAGATAGCATGCATTTTGAGTTACATATTCTTTTTTATTTCTGTATCAAACAGGATATCTGGTATCCAGTCTATTTAATGGATGAGATGAAGCTGGGTTCACCATCCCTCTTTATTACACCTTGGGTTTTCCTCATCACGCGCTTCCTCAGAGGACAGAGACAAATAACCACCTTCTCACAAGGACAAGTTGTGAGTTGAATGCATTTGAAATGCTGCCCTCAGTGGCTGCAGTCAGTGTTTTAGGTGTGGAGTAACTGTACACTAAGATGACACAAGAAACACACTTGCTAGTGAGATTGCTATTGCTTCTCTATGGCGATTGTAATATTTAGAAAGAAGCGTACTTCCCCTAAACTTTACCCACTTGTACGCACGTAAAATAATTTTTACCCTAGAAATCCATATTCTGGGTATATATTGCCACCTGTGTGTGTGTGTGCTGAGTCGCTTCAGTTGTGTCCAACTCTTTGTGACCCTGTGAACTGTAGCCTGCCAGGCTCCTCTGTCCATGGGATTCTCAAGGCAAGAGTGCTGGAGCGGGTGGCCATGCCCTCCTGCAGGGGACTTCCTGACCCTGGATTGAAGCCCTGTCTCCTGTGTGTCCTGAACTGGCAGGCGGGGTCTTGACCCCTAGTGCCGCCTGGGAAGCCGAGATCATCACCTAAGTATTGCTCAAAGTTTTCTTCCAAGTTGTGTGAGTCTTAGCTTCATTAGCGTTTTATAATTTAAGGAAGCTTTGCAATTAATTTTCATTTTTTCCCCTGCTTACAAGGAAAATTCAGGCTTCTCGCAGAAAATTCTCGAAATAAAGAAAAGTGAGAAGAAGCAGCACGTGCCCTCAATTCTACCCACTGAAGGCTCTCTGGCAGAGGGTTGTATTTTTGGCTAATGTGATGAGCTTTTAAAGTTTCAAAAATGATGTTTCAAACTAGTCCAGTTTTTATCCTCTCATCTTAAGATATTTGTAAGTTCATTTTAAAAGCGTTCCATATGATCGATGAAGTGCCCGAGATTTACTGGGAATACCTTTATTCATCCATCTTTAACGTTTCCTGAGAAGCCTGAATTTAAGCTCTGTGTGAGTGCTGACACCATTTTTCATTTCATCAGGAATCTGTCTTTGTTTAGCTTCCATCTGGGCTGACATATCTGGACCAGATGAAGGGAGTGGATGAGCCCAGGCCCGCCCAGTGCCAGAAGGGTACCGAGGTCCGACGGAGGTTGCCAGCCCGGGCCCGTGTGCCTGTTGTCTGGGCCGTACAGAGGGAGCCCTGCATGCATTTCCACACGGCAGGAGGCTGCAGTCAGCTATGAGGCCACTGTGTCTGTTTGCCAGCCCCACACCTAAACCTCAGATGGGGTTCACCATTTAATTGTGTGCATTTTGGTTTCTAAGAAATTTGTAAGGAATTGTGGCTGATCTGGTCAAAGGCATGGGTGTGTTTTAAAAGGATATTTGTAGAAATAACTTGGATGAAAAAGACTCCTTTAAGACTATTGTCATCTCTTTATCAGCCACCCGAAGTCCTGCCCATCAGTTTGGGGGCTTTTACTGAAATCTCAGAAGGCATCGTCTAACGAAAAAAGTCAACTGCAGAGGAAAGCTGTGCCAATGGTGTGGGTATGTGAAGAGGTGACAGGTCTGGAAGAAAAGTCAGAGGGTTGGGTCCCCAGGCCCACCAGGCAGGTTCTTCCAGGGGTGAGTTGTGGCCGAGGGAGTGATCATGGGCGTGATGTGGGCTGCATATCATTGCCTCCAAGGACATGTGTGTTCAGTAACATTGGTGAGTGCACATTTGGACTTGGGGGTGTGTGCAGGAAGGACTGAGTGATGCTCCATTTTCAGGGAGGTCAGGAGCAGACAAGAGGACCCAGAGCAGAAAACCCAGGCCTTCTCTAGATTCAGGGGCAGGATTCTGCTCCATCTAGGGTCTCCAGCAAGGAGTGTGAGGTCAGAGGTGTCAACCCGCGGTCACTGCAGTGGCTGGCCACACTTTAAATGGGCTGTGTGTCTGGAATCTGAGCACCCGTCGCCAGCTGTCCACACACCTGGGGAGATGAAGCGGGATTGCTTGTCCCCAGGCTACTGCAGGGCGCCCTTTGGGCCCTGACTTGGTACCATGTTTAGACCAGAGCATTATGGGATGCAGGGGGGATGGGGGGACGGACTCAGGGCAGCAGGTGCAGGGCCCCAGCAGCACTGAGCTGCCATCGAACCGTGGGGTCTGGAGCCAGGAGAAAGCCCCTGGGTTTGTCCAACCGGAAGGAAGGAAGCTGAAGGCGAACGCGGAAGCAGCTCAGTGCAAACAGAAGGTGTACCTGTGTCTGTGTATGCATGCGTGTGTGTGTACGTGCGTGTATGTGCATGTGTATATGCATGCATGTGTGTGAGTAAGGAGAATAGTGTGTGCATGAGACTGAGAGGGGACAGGTACACACGTTGTTTTCCGCAGAGGTCTTTTGACTATGTGTTATTTTGGAAGAAATATTTATCCTTCAGGGGTTTGAAGAGATTGTGAGAGCAGCATTTTCACAGCACGTGCACGCATACACACAATGCATGTGTGTGAACGCATGCATGTGTGTGTGTAGGTGGGCATGTAACTGTGTTCCTATTTTTATAGAAGTAGGGACAGTTTATTAAGAAAAGTTAAAAATAAACAATGCAAGGTCTTACTATATAGCACAGGAACTATATTCAATATTTTGGGATAAACCATAATGGAAAAGAATATTAAAAATAATTATATACATGTATAATTGAGTCACTTTGCTGTACAGCAGAAATTAGCACAGCATTATAAATCAAATATGCTTCAGTTAAAAAAAAATTTAAAAAAGAAAAGTTAAATGCTGCTCTCACAATTTCTTCAAACCCCTGAAGGATATATATTTCTTCTAAAATAATGCGTACTCAAAAGACATCCGTTGAAAGCAACGTGGGTACTTGTCCCGCTCAGTCTCGTATACACACTGTTCTCCTTCTCCAGACCCTGACTCCCAGGTCCAAGGGTGGCAGCTGGAGCACAGCCACGTCCTAACACGTGTCACACACGTGTAACGCCCCTCAAACCTTCTGGTCGGCCTCTCCGAGGTTCCCCACTTTAATTTTCTCAGAAGGGAAAATCGGTTCCACCGAGGAGAAGCGAACCTCGCATAGACCTTTAACAGCCTCAGCACAAATGATTTAGTCACTTACACGAGTTTCCTTGTAAAGCTCTTGCCTGGTTCCAGTCTCTTGCCCAGCACTTCGATCAATAAGGTGCTATTCGCTTCTGCAGCCTCGGCCAGTGGTTTCCTGCCTTTGAGTTAGTTGTTGAATCAAACAGCGGTGGGCAGCCACCCACTTCTCCGTCGACTTTTGACTTGTGGACACGGAGTAGCCAGCAGCCCCGGGGGAATCTCTGTCTGTCCGGGGTAGGTTCAGGATAAACCTTCTGATCTGTCTTTTTCATCTGCTTCTTCTTGCCTTCCCTTCGCCTGTATCTTTCCTTCTCTGCGATGTCTTGCCTATGACACCCACAGATAAACTATAACACATGGCCTTCTGTCTTCAGTCTGGGATGGCCTCTGCCCTTTTCCCTGGCTCAAGTCACCTCTTTGCTGCTCTCCGTACACCTCGGGGCGTAGTTTTGGGAAAACAATGTGCTTCAAGACCTGGGGGGCAAGTTCTCCCATCAACATCCTGCCAAGTCCCCAAATTTGGAGCCTCTGGTTCAATTGTGTCCCCAACACCAAAGGGCAAATGCTAGCCTCATAACATACCCCTTGTTCTGTTAAGATTTAATTTACTTTACATTTCAGCTTTTTAAGAACATAAATTTGATAAGCTATCATAAAACCCAACACCCTTTGTAATTTACAGTTAAGCTCTTCCCCTACTTGCTTAAGAAAGCAGTATACTTGGGTTTCTTGATGGTTATTGCCATTGATCGAGCTGGTGACTTAAAAAAGCAGGTGTGTTAATTACTGGGTCGCTGACTTTTATGGAATTGCGGAAGAGGCTGGAGAGAGAACAGTTACAGCTGTAACCTCTCTGTCCGAAAGGACAGCATTCGGCCAGGATCCTTTCAATTGCAAGTGACCGAGTCCTGTGTAGTAAATCCTTACAGGATAGTAGGAATTCAACAGGATTGGTCAAGGAATTTGGCTGGATCTGAGTTGAGCCTATGTCACTGGAGATCTTTGCCTTTTTCATCTGTGGGTTTTCTTCTACTTGGCATCATTCCCCCTGCTCCAGTTTAATAGAAAATATGGCCACTCACATCAAAGACTGGTAGCTTCAGAGAGAGGAGAGCTAACATCTTGGAGAGTGCTCCAATCAGCCTGGCTTGGGTACCACAGCTAATCACAGGACCAGTTATAATGCTGGGGGACATGGTGCTCTGATGGCCTGGGCCTGCTGGAGGCATCCCTGTGATGGTGGGGAAGGGGTTAGACCTGGACACCCCACGGACTGATGCTGAAGCTCTAATACTTCGGCCGCGTGATGAAAAGAATCAGCTCATTGGAAAAGATCATGATACTGGGAAAGATTGAGGGCAGGAGGAGGATGGGATGGTTATATAGCATCACTGACTCAAAGCACATTGATTTGAGCAAGCTCTGGGAGGTAGGAGAGAGCAGAGGAGCCTGGTGTGCTGCAGTCCATGGGGTCACAATGAGTCAGACACGACTTAGCAACTGAACAACAATCACCCCAAGGAATAGATCCTGTAGGAAAAAGGAATTCTGTTCTCAAAACAGAATCTCTTCTAGCTGATGGGGAAACTGACTGGAGATCAACCCTCCAGGCATCAAGGGTCAGGAGAGAGGCAGCCTTTGCCTCTGAAGATGCTGAGACCTGGGCAACACAAGGACTTCTGCTCCACTTGGTTCTTATATGCAGTGGGTGTACTTAACAGCCCTTTATTTGAATGTCATCCGTACCTTATGACTTGGATTAACACCTTCATTTACCTAAATTCTGAAGACACCTGGTTGCACTGTACCACATTTGACCTTGGCTAATGGCATCTACTCATTAATGCCTCATGGATCTAGTCAATAAATAATGAGATATGTTACATCGACTCCTGAGAAAATCATGTTTTCTTTCATTAAATATTGGAGCAGGAAATTGTCACATCAGCTGTTACAGGTTGAACACAATCCCTTGTAAACTCAACAGGTAAATCTCTGCATTCTCGAGTTCACCCAATATTAACTCAAAACCAAATCAAAGGATTCCTTAGCAACGGTTGTGAATGTTTTTGTTCATGAGTATTACGAGGACCCACACCTGTGCTTGTGGGCAGGTGAACATGCGTACCTGTACATCCATGTTCCAGGTGAACTTCTAAATAGATTTGACAATTTTTGAGTCTTCCTAACATTTTTTGTTTAAAAACTCTGCAATGCTATGAATTTTCCCCCTCCTTTTATACAGAAGAGAGGGGTTTCCCTTTGCCTGCCCGTGAGCTGGATTAATAGTTAATGAAGGCTTGGGAGGAGGAACAGAGTCGGTGGGGTGTGATCAGAAATTAGTCTTTAAAACACAGCTAAACATTTTGTCCTGATTTAGCTGCTCGCTGGGCTCCTGCTGGGCCTCCTGCAGAGATCACGGTGTCAGAGCCCAGTCCCACCGCTGCCCTGGGCTGAGGAGCTGAGCTGGTGGCTGGTAGCCATGGGTGGTGCGTGGGGTGGGAGGCCTCCCTGGGCCAGAGCCTTCTGCTGATCAGATGGTGTCCTGGGCTCTGATCCCCAGGGGCTTTACTCTCCTTCCTTGGAAAGGAAGGCGCAGGTCCTCTGAAGGAGGCGGGTCAGAAAGGGAAGCCATGGGAACGTCTTCCTGGTGGCAAAGTCATGGGACGAGCCTGGGTGGAGGGGCCACTGACAGAGGAGAATATAGACCTGCCAGGGGCTTCCCTGGTGGCTCAGCAGTAAAAGAATCCACCTGCAATACAGGAGCCACAGGAGATGTGGGTTCGATTCCTGGGTTTGGAAGATCCCTTGGAGGAAGGCATAGCAACACCCTCCTGTATTCTTGCCTGGAGAAACCCATGGACAGAGGAGCCTGGCAGGCTATAGTCCATGGGATCACAAAGAGTTGGATGCAACTCAAGCGACTTAGCATGTACGCATGCATAGACCTGCCAGGCACAGGAACCCTGTGTCCTGCTAGTAAAGGGCATATAGGCAGAAGTAGCAGAAAAGGGGCCTGGAACCTGAAATAGACCATGTGGCTGTGGGGCTGGTGAGGCTCCCAGCAGCTGTTGGGAAGGAGGTTTGGGGACTTGGTGCGACTTCAAGTTGCCTTGAGACACGGGCTCTGCAGAGGACATGGGTCAGGCTGCAGGCAGCAGAACCAGGAGAAGCAGGAGGTCTCTGTCCCTGCATGAAGTTCAGACACAGAGGATGCCCAGCTGCCTGCTTGCCAGGAAGCTTACAGCGGAGAAGAGGTACCCAGGCAGCCACAGGGAGCATGGCTTCTCTAGTTGAAAGCGGGAAAAAGCAGCTCTCATGCCCAAAGGCAAAAAGGGAATTTCTTGGCAGGACCTGGGGGCTCCAGGGATCTGGTGGGAAGGCTGGAGGATGAACTGGTTTCCTCAGAAACCTAGAAATGAGGAGCTCGGGGTGTTCTCCCAGCAGGGCCTCCCAGCAGGACATGATGCAGAGACCACTGTCCTCAGGAGAAAAGTCCAGAGCCCCTGCTCACAGGTTTCTGGGAAAGAGGGCAACTATACTCTGTGGGGAGGGAGGCAGTGGCTCTAAAGGAAATCTGGGCACCGCGGGGAAGGGTGTGGGGACTGGGCAGCCCAAAGCCCTGGGTCCACGCAGCTGCCATTTGAAGTCGCCTTCCTGCAGGCCCCTCTGGAAGGCTTATTTTTCTTGAATACTTTTCTGTTGCGTTTTCCCCCCTTGAATTTGGCTTTGGACTCGCTATTGGGGTGCTTGTAGATCTGTTAGGCAGGAAGTTGGTTGAGAGCAAGAAGAGGAGGCTCCTTCAGCTAAATGTCCAATGACTGCCTAGTCCCACCCAGCTGTTCACCAGCCCCGCCCTAAATATGCCCCATCTGTGCTCCCAAACAGTCAGGGAACCAGAAACAGCCCACGCCCACCCTCGCACTGGCCGACTGGTGGGCTTCCCCTACTCTGGCACATGTGCACACCTCACACTATCCTACACTAAAGTAACCTTTGGTGCCCACTGGACTCATTCACCGCTTATAAATATTCCAGGAATTGTTGTTGTGCAATCGTTGAGTCATGTCCCACTCTTTGTGACCCTATGGCCTGTAGCCCACCAGGCTCCTCTGGCCTCCACTATTTCCCCTGTTTGCTCAAACTTGTGTCCATTGAGTAGGTGATGCCATCCAACCATCTCATCCTCTGTCATCCCCTTCTCCTCCTGCCCCTCAAACTTTCCCAGCATCAGGGTCTTTCCCAGAGTCAGCTCTTTGCATCAAGTGGCCAAAGTATTGGAGCTTCAGCTTCAGCATCAGTCCTTCCAGTGAATATTCAAAATTGACTTCCTTTCAGATTGACTGGTTTGATCTTGCTGTCCAAGAGACTCTCAAAGAATCTTCTCCAGCACCACAATTTGAAAGCATCAATTCTGGTACTCAGCCTTCTTTATGGTCCAACTCTCACATCCATACACGACTACTGGAAATTATTTGTTGTTAATTGCTAAGTCATATCCAACTCTTTTGATCCCCATGACTGTAACCACCAGGCTCCTCTGTCCATGGAATTCTCCAGGCAACAATACTGGAGTGGCTTGCCATTCCCTTCTCCAGGGGATCTTCCCAACCTAGGGATGGAAGCTGTGTCTCCTGTATTGCAGGTAGATTCATTGCCACCAGGGAAGCCCACTGGAAATTATAACAGACTGAATTGTGGGACGGACACATGCAGTAGGGCATCTTGTTATATAACCTGCAGCTATCATTCAAGACTGTCAATCAACTGACCATCCGTGATTATGCAAATGACATTGCCTTAAAAACTTTATAACCCAACCTTCTGGGACTATTGCTTCCCCTAGCCTCTCTCTTGAGGTGTTCTTTCTTTCCTTATCTTCAATAGACTTTTTTGCAACTGGTAAGACCTCAGATTCTTCTTTGAGGCCTTACCAAGAATGGAGGCCCAAAAGAGGAGGGGTCTCCAGACTCTTCTTCGCTAAGAGATCCAGAGGGCCTGACTCCTCAAGTGGGGCCAGGAAGCCATTGCCCACACAGAGCACGATGTTTCCTGCGTTCCCCAGGAGCCGGGTGGGAGGCTCAGGCGCGCCTGTGATATGCTGACAGGGCAATGGTGCTGAGCTGTGGCTGCTGGGCTGGAAAGGAGAGGCCCTTCTCTGTGGTCTGCTGCATCCAGGCTGATGTGTTGAAGAAATGTAGTCATGACCCTGGCTCAGAGCAGGTCCATGTCAGCCTTTGGGTGGAGTAACCTTCAATCTACAGGCGGGCCCTGTCTCTGGAGGTTGAATGCTCTGCTTTTTCAGTTTTCATCACTGTTTACTGCTGTGCACAGGCTTCCGTGGTGGCTCAGATGATAAAGAATCTGCCTACAATGCAGGAGAGTTGGGTTTAGTCCTAGAATCGGAAAGATCCCATGGAGAAGAGAATGGCTCTCTGCTCCAGTATTCTTACCTGGAAGAGTCCATGGACAGAGGAGCCTGGCGGGTTACAGTCCATGGGATTGCAGAGTCAGACACAACATTACCATGACACAGAGGGGAAAACTCACCATGAGGCCCTACGGGACTTTGGGAGAGATTTTGACTTTCTCTGCTTCCTCCTCAATAGAATCAACAGTCTTAAGGGGATGAGCAGGCACTCTGTGTTACCTGCTCATCCCTGGCCTTCCCAGCACTTCCCACCAGCCCCGTGGATAGATGGACTGGAGGCAGCAGAAGCCTCAGGTCTTATCAAGCAACCTAATCCCACTGGAGAAGACACGAGAAACTTGTTTATGAGCAAAACCAAATGTCATTTAACTCTAACCAGTGACACAGCCATAGGACCAGTAAGGAACGTGTCTTGTCCAGATCCAGATGAAAACACACCAGCCCACTCTATCCCATGTCAACATTTCATCTGAAATACGTAAGGAGGGATTTTGTGCCAACAGATGATGGAAGGAGACAGACCTTAAATCACTGGCCTCTATTTGAACTTGCAAATCTTTTTAATTTTAAAAGTATCTAAGCCAGTAAGGTTCATAAATGTACTCACGACAGTTTGACAGAAGAGAGAAGTCGCCGAGCAGGACAAATATTTTCATAATGGTTTTGTTTTTTTTTTATTCCTTTAAATACCAAGTAATAATATTTTTTAATGTTTTTGTAAACATGAGATGTTTTAATGCTTGAAAAATTGTATCTCATAAATAAGCTTTATTATCTGTCAAAAAGGATGAAAATATAACTTTACATTTCTGTTTTAAAGTAATTTTAGTGCCTATTAGCTATAAAGTAACAGTTATATATAATTTAGAGTATGTAGTCACTCGAAACAACTTGACATTTTCACACAAACAGAGAACCGTAATAATAGTCCTGGGATTTCATTGGAAGTATGCACCACTACAGGATATTAAAATAACTTACGGCGCACTGTAATTCTTGTTTTGTATTTGTCCAAGTAGTTGTGAAGCAGGCTATAAAATAGTAAAATAAAAACCTACGCTCTGACTCCAGTCCTGCCGCTTTCTTAAAGTTATAGTCGCCTTTTCAAATTAAGTGTGATTAACCTCGTTGACATTTCTGGGTGTCATCTTTGACTTTTTCTTTCTTAATATTTTCTGTTTCAATGGCCAATTCTATTTACCTTAGCTCCTTATTTGAGACACTGTAATTACTTCTTGAAGATTAAAGTGCTGATGGTGGGTAGTGGTGATTCTGCTCGTAATTGACCGAGGGTAAATTACTTGTTGCTTTGAAGAGGTAGGCGACATAGAAAGGAATTTTCGCTGCAAACAAAACAAACAGGCAAAAGCAGAACTCTTAGTAGTGATCTTGCCTGTTGTTTTTTAATTTGCACATATAAAGAAGATTCAACAGATCAGTGCGAAGCTGAAAATGTTTAGTTAGCAAGCTGAAATACAGACAGGGGTATGCCCGTAAATGAAATGAGAGAACATTAAATCTTCCTCTGCTAGCTTAAAGGATGTGGTGCATTTTAAAGTGTATCTTTGAGGAATCTGTGAGAAGAGTATTATGTGACTATTTTAATCCAGATGTAAGGACAATATTTAACCTACTTAAGAGAAAAAACCATTTACTGCATCATTTATAGAGCTGACATATAATTATGCTTGCCTCATTAAAGCATGCCCAACATTATCCTCTTTCTGGCAACGCGTACCACCGTCTGCCCTTGAATGGAATGAAAAGGCATTTCTTTAAAATACTCCTTAATTGTACTTTTGCATTAATTTTGATTGGCTTTTTGCCCACTGCTAAGGTCTCAGTATCATTTGGAGCCGAAACACAATAAATGAAAATTCTTCCACAATAACTAACCCTGTGCCTCAATATTATTCCTGAGAGAGATAGGCCAAGGAAGAAATCGTTTTTGTGTGGTTAAAGATGGGTGCCATTTATAATCTACATATTGCAATTAAAACCACTCAAGGATTTGACTTCCGTTAATTTTAATTGAAGTGGTATGTGGGTAGGGATTAGGTGAATGCGCAGATGTGCACAAAAATTAATATGAACCTGGAGAAATGTCTTTTTTCCATAAAAGGACTGGCCAAATGTTCACAGATGGAATTTGAGAGGACCCTTATTGAATAAACCAGTAGGGCTCACTTGGGCCATTTCTGTAGCAATTCCACATACTTTATGTTGGAAAAGACATGCCCCTTTCTTTTTCTTTATAAATTATTCTCAAGCCTGATTAGTTAATGTCTTTAATTTGCATTAGTGCACCTAAATGAAAGTAAAAACAAATTAGTCCTATAAATGTACTTTATAGACGGTGGTTTAGGAGGTCGGTAATTCTCAGCTAACAGATATTAATTAGGAATATTAACCACAGAAGTCTCTGGTGTCAACTGAAATGCTAAGGATAAATGTAAAACAGAAAAGAGAGAAGAGGAAACTGTTTTTGGAGTTGAATATAACTTTTCAAATATAAGAGGTTATGAAAAGTTTGGGACTGTGAGGCAAAAAAAAAAAAAAACTCTGATAAAAAGCATGTATTTCTTTCTAGTATTTCTGAAAATTAATGCCGTGACTGTCTCAGAACAGGTGTGCAATAAAACATGCTGAATAAACAAAGAAAGATGAATTTATATATTACATTTTTAATTTTAACACAGATGTTTCAATACCTCTAAATAAATAATAAAGCAGTGATATACAAGCTCAAAAGCACACCGCCTTAAATTTCAATAATAATTTACAAGTTTTAAGCCTAGTATCTGATTCTCCGCAGCATTCCTTACAAAGAAAAGAGGCAAAACTGAAAATTAAAATGGAGCCCCACAATAGCCGCTCTGAAAGGGTTTTAATTCTTAAAGTGGGTCTGATAAAAAAATTTGAAGGTAGGGAAATACAATATCACACAGAAGCTTAATAAAGATTATTATTAAAAGCTTCCTGTAGGGAGATGTGCTTTGCTATCTGCATTGCCTACAGTTCGTTCCTAGGGCAGCTGGAACGTCTGTGGCGGAGGGGAGCCTTTTGTCTGGATAAATCCCTGGGCCCAGCACTTGGAAGGGGACCAGGCCTTGGATGGAGGCTTTAAGATCTGCCCTTTGCCATTGTCAGGAGAGACTCCTGTCTTTGTCGCCTAAAGAATCCATCAGCCTAGAAGCAGCATGCCTTACCTTCAGGGGATAACCATGTAATACCTATAATTCTTCAATAGGTGTTTTCTTGAAAGGCGTCCCCTGGTTACTGAGTCACTGATGCAGGCCTGGGAAGGGGAGAAGGCTATGGTCACAGTTCAGTAACTGAAGACTTTGGGACGAGAAGTAGGGCTCAACTTTCTGGCTCTCTGGCCAATGCTCAGGCTATCGGACTAATTAACTTATCTGTTAAAGATGACATTTTCTCATCCCCAAATATAGGTGGCTCTGATAAATCTAGATATACTTGGCATAATTATGAAGAGTTTCAAATATATCTTTTATGAATTTCACAATTCTCCCAAATTCTCCGGTTGAAATATCATTAACTTAGGCACAGGGGTCTGAGTTGGTAGATTTGACATTGGCAAAGTTGATGAATTGAATTCCAAAGGGATCACGGAAGTCAGAAAAATCCAAAAATGGTTCATTTCTACCCATATATTTTACTAATTGGATGAATGTTTTAATTTGATTTTTTTTTCCTCTGAAATTCTATCATGTGAAAGTGAACTGACGGAGACTCTCTTGACTTTCCTGCCATCTGCCAGGACTCGCATGGTTCTCGCTTTACAACTCCCGGAAATGAGCAAACCAGATCCTGCCAGGAAAAGAAGTGGACTCCAGGTCAGGGGATGTGGGAGATGAACAGTAAACTCTGGGCATTGCTGTATGAACTCAGTCATTTGTGTGAACCGTGGTCCCTGGCGCTTTCCTCTGCAGGGGCGACAGGTTGATGACATCACACTGTGTGTGTGTTAGTCACTCAGGCGTGTCCGACTCTTTGTGACCCCATGGACTGTACTCAGCCAGGCTCCTCTGTCCATGGGCTTCTCCAGGCAAGAATACTGGAGTGGGTTGCTATTTCTTTCTCCAGGGGATCTTCCCAACCCAGGGATGGAACTGGAGTCTCCTGCATTGCAGGCAGATCCTTTTATGTGTTCGTAACTCTGGGGGTGGAATGGTATCCCTCTCCCTTGACATGACTTCAGGTTCTGAGAAGAATCATAGGAATAACTTTTAGTCTGTTCTTGTTTATATGAATAATCACAGCATTTGCAGAGTTCAGTGAGTGTGAAAGTGTTAGGTATTTAGTTGTGTCTGACTCTTTGCGACCCCTTGAACTGTAGCCCACCAGGCTCCTCTGTCCATGGGCTTCTCAGGGTTGCCACTTCCTTCTCCAAGGGATCTTCCCAACCCAAGGATTGAACCCTCGTCTCCTGAATTGCAAGCAGATTTTTTAATGTCTGAACCACCTATTTGCAATCACTCTGCTCATTCAAGAAAACAGGCTGCTGTGGCCCCAGGTCAGTCACAGAGACAGAGCACGGGGGGTCAGCGAAGGCCAGTCATACAGCTGGAAACGTCAGCCACCTCATCTCCAGTTCTCACTCCAGTTCTGCCAGGGAGGTCCTGTCGCTTCTTCTCAGTTAGAATATTGAAGAGTAAGAGTCCCCCTTCTGTGACTAATTTGTTATGTTCCTCATTTTCTCCTCTTTAAAAATCCAGGAAAGGTAATTCTGAGATCAAGCCCCAGCTCCTGATCAGTTCAGTTCAGTCACTCTGTCATGTCTGACTCTTTGCCACCCCATGGACTGCAGCATGCCAGGCTTTCCTGTCCATCACCAACTCCCAGAGCATACTCAAACTCATATCCATTGCACCGATGATGCCATCCAACCATCTCATCCTCTGTCGTCCCCTGCTCCTCCCACCTTCAATCTTTCCCAGTATCAGGGTCTTTTCCAATGAGTCGGTTCTTTGCATCAGGTGGCCAAAGTACTGTAGTTTCAGCTTCAGCATCAGTCCTTCCAATGAATATTCAGGAATGATTTCCTTTAAGCTTGACTGTTTGGATCTCCTTGCAGTCCAAGGGACTCTCAAGAGTCTTCTCCAACACCACAGTTCAAAAGCATCAATCCTTTGGTGCTCAGGTTTCTTTATAGTCCAGCTCTCACATCCATACATACTACTGGAAAAACCACACCTTTGACTAGATCGACCTTTGTTGATAAAGTAATGTCTCTACTTTTTAATAGGCTGTCTACATTGGTCATAGCTTTTCTTCCAAGGAGCAAGTGTCTTTTAATTTTATGGTTGCAGTTACCATTAGCAGTGATTTTGGAGCCCCAAAAAATAAAGTCTGACACTGTTCCCACTGTTTCCCCATCTATTTCCCATGAAGTGATGGGACCAGATGCCATGATCTTAGTTTTCTGAATGTTGAGCTTTAAGCCAACTTTTTCACTCTCCTCTTTCACTTTCATCGAAAGGCTTTTGAGTTCCTCTTCACTTTCTGCCATAAGGGTGGTGTCATCTGCATATCTGACGTTATTGATATTTCTCCCCGCAATCTTGATTCCAGCTTGTGCTTCATCCAGCCCAGCGTTTCTCATGATGTACTCTGCATATAAGTTAAATAAGCAGGGTGATAATATACAGCCTTGATGTACTCCTTTTCCTGTTTGGAACCAGTCTGTTGTTCCATGTCCAGTTCTAACTGTTGCTTCCTGACCTGCATACAGGTTTCTCAAGAGTCAGGTCAGGTGGTCTGGTATCCCCACCTTTCAGAATTTTCCACAGTTTATTGTGATCCACACAGTCAAAGGCTTTGGCACAGTCAATAAAGCAGAAATAGATGTTTTTCTGGAACTCTTTTGCTTTTTCAATGATCCAGCGGATGTTGGCAATTTGATCTCTGGTTCCTCTGTCTTTTCTAAAACAAGCTTGAACGTCTGGAAGTTCATGGTTCACATATTGCTGAAGCCTGGCTTGGAGAATTTTGAGCATTACTTTGCTAGCGTGTGAGAAGAGTGCAATTGTGCAGTAGTTTGAGCATTCTTTGGCATTGCCTTTCTTTGGGATTGGAATGAAAACTGACCTTTTCCAGTCATGTGGCCACACTGCTGAGTTAATTTGCTGGCATATTGAGTGCAGCACTTTCACAGCATCATCTTTTAAGATTTGAAATAGTTCAACTGGAATTCCATCACCTCCACTAGCTTTGTTGGTAGTGATGTTTCCTAAGGCCCACTTGACTTTGCATTCAAGTATGTCTGGCTCTAGGTGAGTGATCACATCATTATGATTATCTGGGTCGTGAAGATCTTTTTTGTACAGTTCTTCTGTGTTTTCTTGCCCCCCCTCTTCTTAGTATCTTCTGCTTTTATTAGGTCCATACCATTCTGTCCTTTACTGAGCCCATCTTTGCATGAAATGTTCCCTTGGTATCTCTAATTTTGTTGAAGAGACCTCCAGTCTTTTCCATTCTATTGTTTTCCTTTATTTCTTTGCACTGATCCCTGAGGAAGGCTTTCTTATCTTTCCTTGCTATTCTTTGGAACTCTACATTCAAATAGGTATGTCTTTCCTTTTCTCCTTTGCCTCTAGCTTCTCTTCTTTTCTCAACTATTTGTAAGGCCAAGTCAGACAACCATTTTGCCTTTTTGCATTTCTTTCCCATGGGGATGGTCTTGATCCCTGCCTCCTGTACTGTGTCATGAACCTCTGTCCATAGTTCATCAAGCATTCTATCAGATCTAGTCCCTTAAATCTATTTGTCACTTCCACTGTATAATTATAAGGGGTTTGATTTAGGTCATATCTGAATGGTCTAATGGTTTTACCTACTTTCTTCAATTTAAGTCTGAATTTGGCAATGAGGAATTCATGATCTGAGCCAGAGTCAGCTCCCAGTCTTGTTTTTGCTGACTGTATAGAGCTTCTCCATCTTTGGCTGCAAAGAATATAATCAATTTGATTTTGGTATTGACCATCTGGTGATGTCCATGTATAGAGTCTTCTTTTGTGTTCTTGGAAGAGGGTGTTTGCTATGACCAATGCATTCTCTTGGCAAAACTCTATTAATCTTTGATGTGCTTAGTTTTGCCTTCCAAGGCCAAATTTGCTTCTTATTCCAGGTGTTTTTTAACTTCCTACTTTTGCATTCCAGTCCCCTATAATGAAGAGGACATCTTTTTTGGGTGTTAGTTCTAGAAAGTCTTGTATGTCTTCATAGAACCGTTCAACTTCAGCTTCTTCAGCATTACTGGTTGGGACATAGACTTGGATTACTGTGATATTTAATAGTTTTCCTTAAATGAACAGAGATCATTCTGTTGTTTTTGAGATTACATTCAAGTACTACATTTCGGATTGTTTTGGTGACTATGATGGCTACTTCATTTCTTCTAAGGGATCCTTGCCCACAGTGGTAGATATAATGGTCATCTGAGTTAAATTCACCCATTCCAGTCCATTTTAGGTCACTGATTCCTCAAGTGTCAACGTTCACTCTTGCCATCTCCTGTTTGATCACTTCCAATTTGCCTTGATTCGTGGACCTAACATTCCAGGTTCCTATGCAATATTGCTCTTTACAGCCTCGGACTTTACTTCCATCACCTGTCACATCCCCAACTGGGTGTTGTTTTTGCTTTGGCTCCATCCCTTCATTCTTTCTGGAGTTATTTCTCCACTAATCTCTAGCAGCATATTGGGCACCTACCAACCTGGGGAGTTCATCTTTCAGTGTCATATCTTTTTGCCTTTTCATACTGTTCATGGGGTTCTCGAAGCAAGAATACTGAAGTGGTTTGCCATTCCCTTTTCTAGTGGGCCACAGTTTATTTTCACCTTTTACTTCAAAGAAACTCCTTTAGGAATTAATTTTAATGTTTTCTGAGAAGGATTTGACTTAATTTTTTCTAATTAGTCATTCAAACTTGTCATTTATTAAGGCTTTATCCTGTGCTTTGAAATACACCTTCATCATAATGAATTTCTATACACATGCAGATGAGTTTTTAATTTTTGCCCATAGACTGGTCTGTTCTCTTGCCTCACTGTTTTAACTATTGTAGCTTTGGAGTTCATTTTATCAAGTTTCTTTCATACTAGCGCAAACATTTTCTGATTCTTCATCCTTATTTATTTCCTAGATTAATTTTACAATCATTTTACAAGGGGAAAATCCTATTTGGAGTACAAATGGAATTAAATTTATAGTTTGGGCATGTTATCATATTTATGTTATTAACTTTCCTATACATGATAAGACTTGATAGTCTTCTTGTTTGACCCTCAATAGATTTTGTACTCAACTTTAAGCATTTTTATTAAAATCATTCTTTGGTGTTCTATAGAAGAAACAATATTAATTTTCTATACCTATTTCTGTCTCACTTTCTGACTTAGTCGTAATAGTGATACAGCTAATTATCCTCTAATGCAGACAATCCGCAAATAATATTTTTTCTCATCTCCTCCAAAATTTATTCCTGTTTTTTATTGAATTGACTAGAAAGGCATCAATGTTTCTGATTTTTAAAAATATCAGTTTATGATTTAACTACAAAGTATGTTAATATGTCTTTTTAGTATGCCAAGGAAATACCCTTTTATTTCTGTTTTATCTATCATTTTATAGTCATTTATTGAAGTTAATATATTATTATCTCTTTTGATATACTGATATGATTATTATTCATATTATATTATATATATCATATAATATGATATTATTATTACCAGCTTTTCTGGAATTAAAACATCCTTGCCTCCTGGAATAAGTGCTATTTGATTCTTTGTTTTACATTTTGTTTAGATTTTTAAAGTTAATTCATAAATTTTAATTTTTTTTTCTTTTTTAATTCATAAGTTTTTATACAGAATGGTCTCTTACTATTTCTGCAAAGCCTTATTTGCGGTTGTCTCCTTTCTCCTTCCGAAAGTGATGTGTTTGCATTTTTCTATTTTTTTAGTGTTTATATATCTAATTTCTGTTATTAAATTAGAACAACTAAGAAATGTAAAATTATCCAGAGAGTCAGTAGTCATCCCTGCTCCTGCTTCTCTCTTCCCCCTTTAAGTAACTGGATAATCAATATTGCTTCATGGTGGCGCGGTTTGCACCCTTGTCATATCCATATATTCATCTCTACCTATCCAGGACACACATTACATACGTCCTGATTCTGATATTTTTCTTACAGAGATGAGGTTATGCTGTAACTTTATATTTGTAAGCTAATGATGTATCATGACTATCCCCTGGGCTAATAAATAATGCAAAACACAGTCTTTAAAATAACACTTTAATATTCCACTGTGTTTTGTTATATAGGAGAGTTTATTTAAGCGTGTGTCTACTGGCGAGCATCAGGTTGTTGCCAGGTTTTTTTCTTTTTTTCAAACAAAGCTCCATAGTTAACATGGATGAATATGCACACTGGAATGTTTACTTTATAGGGAAAGTTTCCAGAAGTAAAAATGTCTGTCTGGATGCTTGGGGCTGGTGCACTGGGACGACCCAGAGGGATGGAATGGGGAGGGAGGAGGGAAGAGGGTTCAGGATGGGGAACACATGTATACCTGTGGCGGATTCATTTTGATATTTGGCAAATCTAATACAGTTATGTAAAGTTTAAAAATAAAATAAAATTAAAAAAAAAAATCTAAAAAAAAAAAAAAAAAAGACGATGTAAATTTCATATTGAATGGATAATGCTAGATTATTTTCTGAAAGTTTTCAATGAGTCATTCCCGGATTAGCATTATGGGAGATTCCCTCTCCAGTGTCTTTGCTGTACCAAAGGTTACCCTCAGTTGTGATTTGGGCCAGTGTAGGGAGGAAGGACAGGGCTGAGCGACTTCACTTTCACTTTTCACTTTCATGCATTGGAGAAGGAAATGGCAACCCACTCCAGTGTTCTTGCCTGGAGGATCCCAGGGATTGGGGACCCTGGTGGGGAGGCATCTATGGGGTCGCACAGAGTCGGACACGACTGAAGCGACTTAGCAGCAGCAGCAGGGAGGAAGGAAGAGGTTTGTCCCATTTTTCAGTGTATGTGACCTTGATCACACGTTCACTGGTTATTTAACTTTTCTCTTCTATTAATTGTTGACCCAGATGTTTGTCCATTTCCCTGTTTGCTCTTCACTCTTCTACTTAGGAATTTGTGGAAGACTTTAGTATCTCAGGGATACTGATATTTGTCTGTCATATAGGTAAGTGAAGTGGTTAATCATCTGTATTTTTATTTTGTGGGTATTATTACTGGGCATGCTGTTTCAAAAATATTTCAAGGTGAACTTTACCACTCCTTTCCTTTCTTGCACCTGGCTCTGGTATTATATGGGCAAGTTTTCCAGCCTATCTGCTGTCCACATACTATCTGCACTGCAAAATGTAGGGCAGCATTTGGTACATTGATTGATTCATTTATTTATTCATTATCAAATGAAACCGACCAATGTGACCTACCCATCTCATAGCATTTTAAACTGCATTTCAGATGAATTGTAATTTAAAAAAGTAAAAAATAGTCTTAATAAAGAACTAGACTTTGGAATTGTCATATAAATTTTTATGTGTCCTAATTCACTGATACCTGGTTTATTTAGAACACTAAGTGTTGGCTATGTCTTCTGGTTTCTAAGTTAAAGACTCAATCATTTTTTATTAATTGTTGCTTAGTAATTAAACCACTAGGCTATGAATTGCTCTTGGAATTGCTTCACAAATGAAAACTAACTTGGCTAGGTCATATATTTAGGTCCCAACTGTCCCCTCCTCTGACATCTGCAGATGCTGCTCCTGGCCTGGCATTTCTCATCCCAGAGGATGAGTCTGAGGCTGAGTTTCACCACTCTCCTGTGCAGATCAACTTGGGGTTATCTCGCTGACAGCAGGGTGTTCTTTTCCCCTCTTCCTTGCAATTTTTCATCGAGTGCTAAAGAATATATAAATATGCCTTTCATCTATGGTTCTTTACATGAAAAACTGTGAACTTTCCCAATCAGCAAATCCAGATGCTTTTGGTTATGTTGTTTTACTTCTAGAAAGTAATGTAGTTGATAATTACACCTGTTCTTTGTAGATTGGGAGGGGCAGGGAACAGAGCTCTTCTAGACTACTAATTTGTGTGTGTGTGTGTGTGTGCACGCTTAGACTGTTTTATGTTCTCATTTCTCATGTCCTTCTTCGAAATTATTATTTTCTTTTCTTTGTCCTCTTCCTCTCCGTTGAAAAGAGAATCTCAAATTTGTATGCCATATTAATGGTTACAGCTCCTGTTGTTCACGGTCTGTAGCATGGATTTGAATCCTGTTGTTGCATTTTTAATCTTTTTTTGTCTCCCTTTCTTAACTGATTTCTCTCTCTGTTCATCTCTTCCTTTCATCTTCTTGTTTTCTGGCCTCTCTCCTTTTGATTGCCGTCGTTTCTCCTTGAAGATGGTGTCTGAGCTCTTTGAGCATGCTTAATAGTTCCAAGAGTTTACTTCTGATGTTGGCGTCACTTCACACCCAGCGTCTTCTTTCTCTGAGTTGACAACATTCACGTTGTCTTATTGTGTTGTCCTTTTGAAGTTGCCTCATGCTGTATTTTTTCCTTTTTATTCATTCTTGAAAAAAAAAGATAAAAGAAAAAAAGAGCTCCTGATCTCAGTGTTTTGGCTACCTTGAGAAGAGAGTGGAGGCAGATAACTCTCTCCACTGGTGGCGGGAGGGGGTGTGCCCAGGGTTCAGAGTGGTTGCTGGCTATTGCAGACAGCACCTGGTGTACTTCTGACCTCTTGGCCCATCACTGTCTTCTTGAAAAGTGAAAGAAAGTGAAGTCGCTCAGTCGTGTCCGACCCTCTGCGACCCCATGGACTGTAGCCTACCAGGTTCCTCTGTCCATGGCATTTTCCAGGCAAGAGTAGTGGAGTGGGGTGCCATCACCTTCTCCAGGAGACCTTCCCAACCCAGGGATTGAACCCAGGTCTCCTGCATTATAGGCAGACACTTTCCTGTCTGAGCCAGCAGGGAAGTTCAAGCATCTTCTTGGCTGCTGTGCAGAATGGACACAGTGTCTGGGGAAACCTGGCCCTTGGCTGGCAGGGCTGCTCAGTCTCGTCCTGCTCCTGCCGCTGGGTTTTATCTACCAGGGTAGCATGTGCACCCGGGTCCCACAGCCTCTGTCCTGCCATTTTGGGGGAAATATCTTTCAGTCTCTGTTGAAGAGCTGCCTGGCTTCTGGCTGGGGTTGTGGGTGGGCTCTTCCTCCCCTTTGTGCAGCTGCTCCCCCTTGAATCACAGTCTGGGTTGGCCATGAAACTCAGCCTGAAAGAGGGGGTTGTGATTCTTTATTTTTTATGTAGCGCTCCATTTGCATCACATTTTGTGGAGATTTGGCCCAGATTCTGCCATTAAGCTCTTAATCAATCTTAACTTTCAGTAGCAGTTTTGTGGTCTTGGTGTATTTTTAAATCACCTTGTATCTTCATAGGTATAAGTCATTTATTTAAGAAATAGTTTTCAAAACTCATTGTGTACTAGTATATGGGAATAATATCCTTTCAAAACAGGGTTAAAAATGAATCCAGGCTATATTGGGGCTGCTGGCTAAGCACCATTTTAAATCAGAAGAATAAAATAGTGGTATATTTAGATTACTTAGAATGCGACCTGGTATCATGTGGTAGGTACAAAATATTCTTTTCTCCTCTCCTACCCAAGCCCTTTTGTGTTAATTTGAGGAAGGCAGACTGCACTCTTTTCACACACTCATAACTGGAGAGTGGAAGACAGCACACTGCCTGCAGGCAGATAAAAACACGGGTGGCCGCGGCGAGTCCAGGCACGTGTCCTGATTCCAACAGAAAGTCCATTTACAGGAGCAACCCCCTGACGTGACCACGCTAAACTGACCAGTAAATCTGAAGTCTTCATGAAAAATAGCAATGATTTTTTTTTTTTTTTTTTTTTGGTAAAGGGAGAAAGCAAACCAAAGCATTCTACTTTTTAAATCTATTTTTATCGAAGTATAGTTGAATCACAAGATTCTAGGTTTTAACATCAAGAAGTTTCAAAACAGCACAACCCAGGGTTAGTTTTGTCTAAATAACGAATGAGTGTACCCGTTGAAGGCGTAAGTGCTGGGAATAGAAAAGTAAGTAGGCCGGTTGTCAGCTGAAATGCGATAAGAGACTCCATGTTTTAAAGATACGGTGTTGTAGTTCTTAAAGGTAGCAGTTAGATAAAGAAAGGATGGAAGCAAGACCCACTCCCTTTGGGATTCCGGATGACAATGTAACAGATGACTCCAGATGACAGTGTAAGAGGAGGAATGGAAAGAAATTATATTAACAAACTGCTGTTGATGGTTATAATAAGATTTAAGCAACCAAATAACCGAACCTGAAAGACCAACATATTTTTCAAGATGATTTAGAAGGATGCTAACGTGGAGGATGTCAAAAGCTGCAATTATGTCTGAACTCATCGCAGGAATGGATTCCTGGCATCAGATACACAGAGTGTGTTATCACATGTCCTGATGAAGGCGTTTTAGTACACGACCAAAATTGGACTCAACTCTTCGAAACCCATTATTGTCATTTAGATTCATTTCCTCCGTATTGCTATTACCAATTTGAATTAGATTAGCAATTTTTTTTATAATGGAGATTAGCAGTTTTTAAAAATCCAATATACTTAAAAGGAACTATTTTTAGAGAGCTTGTCATTGTCTATAGGATAGATAACAGCACAAAGTAACAGAGAATATTTAGAAAGCTTAAAATATTTTAATTGTAGATATTAAGATTCAAAGACAAAAACGTTGAATCCTGGTTTCTGGCTAATTGCTTTTCCTTTCTAAAGTAGCTATAGAGGTGTATTCAATCTGTAACTACAGGAAAAGTGAGTGAAGCTTGCATTCTGTATGGGCCTTCAGTGAAAGCTGGGGAGATTCTTTTGTTCTTAAATCAGAAGTGTTGCCCTGCTTTTTGATGAATCTTTGTTGTCATCAGCCTTGAAAATGACAAGAATTGTGAATTCGTGATATATTCTCAGGCTTTATGAAACTGTTTTAATTTATGAAATTAAATTTTCTTAAATTCAATCTTCTAACCACATCATTGTTGAAAATCGATTGTTCCGCTCTGGGTTTCTCATCCTTAGTTCCTGGACCGGTGACTCTCGTGGTCGGGGCTCTGGGTGTGGGATGTTTATCAGCATCCCTGGCCGCTAATTGGACGTCAATAGTGATACTTGGTTGTCCCCACCCAAGTGCAGCAACAGAAATGTCACCAGACAGACATCCCAGGATGTCAGCCCTGGTTGAAAGCCACGGGGGTAGCTCATTGGATTCTCCGCGGGTTTATATTCACGGGCAAGTGTGTGCGTCCACCTCTGCCCCTGCTTGAGCACAGTGCCCGAGGCTCACGTTCTCACTGCGTCCAGTGCCCTTACTGACGCTCGTGGCTCGCCTCAGTGTTTACATACTTCACTAGTTTTCTTTCACTTTGTAGTATTTTTTTGTAACTTTTACTTGATGTAATTTCCAATTTATAGAGGAGAGGCAACAGTACAATGAACCCTCATTTACCCAGTTACTGATAGCTAATGTTTCCCCACTTTGAATTTTTCTTTTATTTCACACACACACACACACACATATACATACATATATACAAGTATGCAAACACATATAATTATTTTCCCAGTGAATTGAGAGTAAGTGGCATATGGCATGCATGCTTTACTCCTAAATATTTTAAAGAAAATTTCCGAAGAACAAGAGGACTCTGTTACATCATAACAATATAGTTATTAAAATGAGTAACTTTAACACAAGTGTATAGTCTGTTTGGAACCCTAGCCACTGTCCTCTGACCCCCTTCTGGAGTCACACATTTCCCAGAAACAGTCTAAGAACTTGACTTTCACCTGGCTGTTTCCTCAGTTTTCTTTGTCTTCTTGACCTTGATATTTCTGAAGCATGTAGACCAGTTGTCTTGTAGAATGTCTCTCAATTTATGTTTGTCTGATGTTTTTTTCTTGCTTAAATTCAGTTTGCATTTTTGGCAGGAACGCCACCCCCATCCCCAAAGTACCTTGTATCAGTAGACATGTGAGGTTACTTTGTATCAATGTAGACAGTTGGCCTTCCTTACTTTCTAAGGGTGGTGTCTGCCAGATATCTCCACTGAAAATTTAGGGGTTTTTTTCTGTTGGTAATAAATAATTTGGTGGAAGATACTTTGAGAGGATGTCTCTATTATCTTCCTCATCAAAATTTCATCGGTCAGTCTTTGCATCCACTGAGGACACACACCTTAAACAATGCTCACAATGATAGTAGCAAAACGGACATTTCCTAGCACTTCTGTTGGGCAATCTGTAGTGAGCAAAAGCTGCTCTTTCTTTCCATTTATTTATTCATTAATTTACATCTGTACAGGCTCATCTTTCCCTGCTCCAGTCCTGGAATCAGCCATCTCTTGAAAGAGTCCTGGTTCCTTTAAGTGGAGAGAGCATTTAAACCCCCGATCTGGATGTTCAGTGTGTGCATGTGTGTGTGTGTGTGTGTATGTGTATGTTAGCTGCTCAGTTGTGGCTGGCTCTTTGCAACCCCATGGACTTCAATTCACCAGGCTCCTCTGTCCATGGAATTCTCCAGGCAAGAATATTGGAGTGGGTTGCCATTCCCTTCTCCAGGGGTTCAGTGTGGTAACTGGTAATTTAAAATATACTCATGCAAGAGCTTGGGGAGCACTCCCACATAAATCATCAGGAAGAGAATTCAAGATTCAACGTATGAGGGAAAGGAGGTATTTTGGAAGTTGGTCCTCTCTCGGATTTGCTTGATGAATGGCCTCATGCAAATCCATTCCCTTCAGAGGTTCATTTGGAAGCTCATGGTGATCTGGAGATGCTGGTTGTGCCCGCGTCTCTCAAGAGTTGACTTGGAAAGAGTTTGACCAGGGAGCTTCAGCCCCTTGGTGCTTGGAGAAGTATCACACTGGACTCCCCCTTTGTGCTGCTGAAAGGAGGGGCTCCGTGGGGGCAGCAGAAATGACAAAGTGCCAGGGAAGCTGGAGCCTCCACCCAGGCCTGGAGCCCTTTGGACTTGGCAAGGTGATTGACTTCTTGGGGGGCTCAGAGCATGGAAGGGAGGGGCTCAGTAGGAGCGCGCCTCACTAATTGCATTACGATCGCATGAGATGGTGCAAGGTTTCCTATGAACTCTTGGCTTGAGAACAGCTGGTGAGCTTTGGGAGCAATTGGAAGCAGGAGAGGAAAAAATGACAATCACCTGAAGAGTGAGCTCCGTGGCGAAGCCAGAGCGTGTGCGCTTGGACCGGCACTCTGACTTCGACTGAGGTGTACGCTCTGTGAAAGAATCTCCCCAGTTAAAATGTGGGCAGCTTCCAGGAGGCATCTTCTCCTTCTTTTGTCTGCTTTTGATTGCAATAGGTTGGGAAACTGGCAACCAGCTTGGTTTTGTTCTGAATATTTTTGGCTGGGACCCTAAGCCATTTCTTTCTTCTAAGTGATTTGAACTTGAACCAATAATCAGGTAGTTTATCAAGATAATTCATTAAGCCCAAATCACAATAAAATTATGAAGTTTTTGAAGCTGGCTTTAAAAAAAATCTGTTTATTTATTTCACTGTGCTGAGTCTTAGTTGTGGCATACAGGATCTCCTGTCTTTGTTGCGGCAAGGCACATGGGGTCTTTAACTGGGGCACACAAACTCTTAGTTGCAGGACGTGGGATCTAGTTCCCCGACCAGGGATCAAACCCAGACCTCTGCATTGAGAGCGCAGAGTCCCAGCCACTGGGCCAGCAGAGCTGACTTTTGATCTGATCGTTAGACCTACTACTTACAAATGCCTGAACTAATCGATACTTGCCTCTTGGTCCTGGGTCCCCTTGTCACACACCTTCTTAGTCATTTCAGACTACATTCACATTGTCCCTTTAACCAGCAGTCCTGGAGTTTCTAAATAGGAGTTTGATTCACTTTGACTCAAGACGACAAAGCTTTTCTCTAAGGCAGAGAGATTTTCCTATTACATCTCTATGTAAATGTACATGGACGGACTCTTCTGGCGCTCTGGGAGAAGAGCCCAGTTTCACGGTTCACGTAGTGATGTGCTGGCCCTTCCCACGAGCCAGCGGGACTCTTAGAAGATCTTTGGCTCCAAGGAAAAGTCCAGAATGGCTGGTGTCCTTAGACCCAGATGAACTTCTTATCTTCCTGATGTGCATAGCGCTGTGATAAATTCAACAATGGATCTAAGTTAGCTTATAATGTTAAATGCTTATATAAGATAAAAACTCAATATTGACTCTGTCCTAAGGAAAAACTGAATACACTTGTTTTCAGATGACATTGATTACTTTGTGGATGGAAAAATATCTTAAGGTCTTGTGAATGAACCAGATGCACTCTGGTTGCATTTATGTACATTTTGGAAAAGAGAATAAAACTTCTGATAATTCTGAAAATAAGAAACAATAATTAAGTTGGTAAACTTTCAGATAAGCATCACTTTTATTGTTAATTTATTCATTTATTTAAAATAGTTAATCAGAAAAATATAATTAACATCCCACGTCTCTACAGTGATGGCCCAAGGATAAAGAAAGATAAAAATAGCGATATTCTGTGATCTAAAGTGTGTACTATTAATATAAATGTGTTATTCACATAAAAGTTCCTGATTACTCTAAATTGATATTAACTCTTCAGCTGTGTCGCAGCCAATTGACTTAAAGAATTTTCTAGATGATCAATGTAGAAAGCAGTTATGTCTCAAAAAAGACAAAATGCCAGCAAAATAATTGCCTGATGGCAACTTACGTCTATTATTTCATTTGTATTTAATTAAATGCAGTCAAAACCGTTGCTGGGACTATAGCTGGCCTTTGGAAATAATCTGGAATATCTTTTACAAGCAAACCATTGCCAGTGATATTCCTGCTGGTATTTCTTTCGGGGGGACAACTTCATATTATGATTCAGTATGTCTCACTGACATGGTAAAATGGCTGGAGTTGGACTCAAGCTCTTTTCTGGTCACTAGTCACCAGGTGGGCTTCCTGGATCATCTTCAGGCAGTTACCTAGTTGTAGCTCCGGGTTGGTATGGGCTTCCCGGGTGGCTCACATGTTAGAGAATCCACCTGTAAAGCAGGAGACCTGGGTTGGGAAGATCCCCTGGAGAACGGAATGGCAACTCACTCCAGTGCACTTGCCTGGAGAGTTCCATGGACACAGGAGCCTGGTGGGCTGCCGTCCATGGAGTTGCAAAGAATCAGACATGGCTAAGGGATGAACACACACGGAGAAGATAGTAAGGCAGTATGAGGCAACAGGAAAGTAGGAAGGAGGATGAGATGAGGACAAAAGAGCTATCTCTACTGACCATAGAAAAGGTGACCAAAGTCAGAATACGCTGGTCACTTGAAGGATTTTTACCAGTATGGAAGAGTGAACACTTTCCTTTTGTGATCCATCATGGCAGCACTGAAAGCTTCAGGCGATTCCTACCTGCTCTTGCTTTCCTCCATGGCTCACATCAGGAAGAGTAAGCCTATCTTCCGCACAAAACATCCCCAGGCTGTCAGTGGGTTAGCACAATAAGCGCTTCTTTCTTTCTCAGGGCTGATGCAGTTGGTTGCCTGCTCCCAACTGCTCTGCCCCAAGTGGCAATTCAGGGACCCAGGAGGCTCATGCATTCTGCATATCATAGCTGCCTTGGTATCATCCATTGGCATAAGGGGAAAAATGGGGACAGAAGTGAAAAGGAGAGGTAAGAGGAGGAGAAGAGTGGGTGGGGAAGGTACATTGCATTTTTAACTACTTTGGTCCAAAGGTGACAAACCTCATTGAGGCTCAGGTTCCATTGACCAGAACTACTTACCTGGCTATTCCAATGGCAAAAGAACCTCATCACTTTAGAGAGATGATCATCTCTCCGAGAGATCAGCATCATCATTGCACATGGATATCAGTGATCACCAACAGTCTCTGCCAGGATGGTCAACCAAAATTAATTATTTAGGGCTTTAGTAAATTATGTGTTGTGGTCCAACCACTTTGCTACTCCTTGAGCTTTCTCAGTGATGTGTGAGAAGTAAACAAGCCACATATGAAAAATGATCAAAACAGGATGCTAAATGGTCTTTAAGTTGATGCAGAGTATCTAAAAACCTACTTAAATGGCAGATGGGTAAAAGCTGTTCTAGTGAGATTGGAAACAAGACTAGGATGTCCGCTTTCACCACTTATATTTAACCCTGTATTGTTGTGTTCAGTCGCTCAGTTGTCTCCTACTCTTTGGACCCCAAGGACTGCAGCACGCCAGGCTTCCCTGTCCTTCACCATCTCCTGGAGCTTGCTCAAACTTATGTCCATCCAGGCAGGGATGCCATCCAACCATCTCATTCTCTGTCATCTCCTTCTCCTCCTGTCTTCAATGCTTCCCAGCATCAGGGTCTTTTCAAATGAGTCAGTTCTTCACATCAGGTGGCCAAAGGATCAGAGCTACAGCTTCAGCATCAGTCCTCTTAATGAATATTCAGGACTGATTTCCTTTAGGATGGACTGGTTGGATCTCCTTGCAGTCCAAGGGACTCTCAAGAGTCTTCTCCAACACCTCAGTTCAAAAGCATCAATTATTTGGTGGTCAGCTTTCTTTATGGTCCAACTCTCACATCCATACGTGACTACTGGTAAAACCATAGCTTTGATTAGATGGACCTTGGTCAGCAAGGATTGAAGGCAAAAGGAGAAGAGGGCAGTAGAGGATGAGATGGTTAGATAGCATATTTGACTCAATGGACATGAATCTGAGCAAGGTCTGGGAGATGGTGAAGGACAGGGAAGCCTGGTGTGCTGCAGTCCATGGAGTCTCAAAGAGTCTGACATGACTTAGTAACTGAACAATGAAAACAAGCAATCCATGATAGAAATAAGAGTTTTAAATGCATCAATTTGTGTAAGTTTTCAGTGCTGGACCAAAAATGATCACAAACTTAGTAGCTTAAAGAAACAAAGATTTACCATGTCACACTTTCTGTGAGTCAGAGCCTGGTTATGACTCAGCTGGATTTTTAACAGACTTCAATCAAGGTGATAGCTGGGGCTGGGGTTTCTTCAGGAGACCCAGCTGGGCAAGGTCTACCCTCAAGCTCGCTCGACTCTGTGGCAGAATCCCTATCTTTGAGGCAATAGAACTCATGGAGGTTTCTTCTTCAAAGCCAGTAAGTGAGCAAGAGGGACGCTACTGCTGCCAGCAGGAGGGAAGCTTCCTTATGATGGAGACTCATAAGATGTAACGCGCTCGTGAAAGTGAGGTTTTAACACCCCTGCCTCCTCTACTGGGCTTCCCTGGTAGCTCAGCTGGTAAAGAATACACCTGCAATGCCTACTCTATTGGTTAGAAATAAATTACCAGTCGTGCCCACATTCAAGTTGAGGGGATTATATAAAGGCTGAACCCCAGGAGGTGAGTATCAGGACACCTGCCTTAACGTTCGTCTGCCAAGTCATTAAACTGCATGGAAAACATCAACTGTTTAGGAATATGCATAAGAAAAGATGTGTAAGATGGCTATACAGAAATTAAAATCTGAAGAAGGCTTAAATAATTGAAGGGATATCAAGACTCAATATCTTAAAGATGCCCATCTGCCTCCACCCTCTGATCTATAGATTCAATATAATCATACAATCAAAGTTCCAGTAGCATTTTAATGTATTTTAGTAAATAAATCAATTTTAAAATTTAATATTAAAATGCAGAAGACCAGGAATAAGAAAAGTTAATTGTATTTTTATATTCTAGGAACAACCAAAGCTGTATTTCTATACTGTAGCATTAAAAAATGGAAAATAGAGCCTAGAGATCCTCATACTAAGTAAGTCAGAAAGAAAAACACAATATGATATCACCTATATGTGGAATCTAAAAAAAATGATACAAGTGAACCTACAAAACAAAAGCAGACTCACTGACTAACCAAAACAAACTATGGTTACTGAAAGGGGAAAAGAGGTAGGGATAAATTAGAGCTTGGGATTCACAGATACACACCACGATATGTAAACAGTAATAGATAAATGATAAGGTCCTACTTATAACACAGAGAGCTATATTCAATATCCTGTAGTAAACCATCATGAAAAACAATATAAAAAAGAATATATAAATATAAAGAGAGAAGACTTTATACATGGACATCACCAGATGGTCAAAATCGAAATCAGATTGATTATATTCTTTGCAGCCAAAGATGGAGAAGCTCTATACAGTCAGCAAAAACAAGACCAGGAGCTGACTGTGGCTCAGACCATGAGCTCCTTATTGCCAAGTTCAGACTGAAATTGAAGAAAGTAGGGAAAACCACTAGACCATTCAGGTATGACCTAAATCAAATCCCTTATGATTATACAGTGGAAGTGAGAAATAGATTTAAAGACCTAGATCTGATAGATAGAGTGCCTGATGAACTATGGAATGAGGTTCGTGACGTTGTACAGGAGACAGGGATCAAGACTATCCCCATGGAAAAGAAATGCAAAAAAGCAAAATGGCTGTCTGGGGAGGCCTTACAAATAGCTGTGAAAAGAAGAGAAGCGAAAAGCAAAGGAGAAAAGGAAAGATATAAGCATCTGAATGCAGAGTTCCAAAGAATAGCAAGAAGAGATAAGAAAGCCTTCTTCCGCTATCAATGCAAAGAAATAGAGGAAAACAACAGAATGGGAAACACTAGAGATCTCTTCAAGAAAATCAGAGATACCAAAGGAACATTTCATGCAAAGATGGGCTCGATAAAGGACAGAAATGGTATGGACCTAACAGAAGCAGAAGATATCAAGAAGAGGTTGCAAGAATACACAGAAGAACTGTACAAAAAAGATCTTCATGACCCAGATAATCACGATGGTGTGTGATCACTGACCTAGAGTCAGACATCCTGGAATGTGAAGTCAAGTGGGCCTTAGGAAGCATCACTACCAACAAAGCTAGTGGAGGTGATGGAATTCCAGTTGAGCTATTCCAAATCCTGAAAGATGATGCTGTGAAAGTGCTGCACTCAATATGCCAGCAAATTTGGAAAACTCAGCAGTGGCCACAGGACTGGAAAAGGTCAGTTTTCATTCCAATCCCAAAGAAAGGCAATGCCAAAGAATGTTCAAATTACCGCACAATTGCACTCATCTCACATGCTAGTAAAGTAATGCTCAAAATTCTCCAAGCCAGGCTTCAGCAATATGCGAACCGTGAACTTCCTGATGTTCAAGCTGGTTTTAGAAAAGGCAGAGGAACCCGAGATCAAATTGCCAACATCCGCTGGATCATGGAAAAAGCAAGAGAGTTCCAGAAAAACATCTATTTCTGCTTTATTGACTATGCCAAAGCCTTTGACTGTGTGGATCACAATAAACTGTGGAAAATTCTGAAAGAGATGGGAATACCAGACCACCTGACCTGCCTCTTGAGAAATCTGCATGCAGGTCAGGAAGCAACAGTTAGAACTGGACATGGAACAACAGACTGGTTCCAAATAGGAAAAGGAGTACGTCAAGGCTGTATATTGCCACCCTGTTTATTTAACTTATATGCAGAGTACATCATGAGAAACGCTGGACTGGAAGAAGCACAAGCTGGAATCAAGATTGCCGGGAGAAATATCAATAACCTCAGATATGCAGATGACACCACCCTTATGGCAGAAAGTGAAGAGGAACTCAAAAGCCTTTCGATGAAAGTGAAAGAGGAGAGTGAAAAAGTTGGCTTAAAGCTCAACATTCAGAAAACTAAGATCATGGCATCTGGTCCCATCACTTCATGGGAAATAGATGGGGAAACAGTGGAAACAGTGTCAGACTTTATTTTTCGGGGCTCCAAAATCACTGCAGATGGTGACTGCAGCCATGAAATTAAAAGACGCTTACTCCTTGGAAGGAAAGTTACGACCAACCTAGATAGCATATTCAAAAGCAGAGACATTACTTTGCCAACAAAGGTTCGTCTAGTCAAGGCTATGGTTTTTCCTGTGGTCATGTATGGATGTGAGAGTTGGACTGTGAAGAAGGCTGAGCACTGAAGAATTGATGCTTTTGAACTGTGGTGTTGGAGAAGACTCTTGAGAGTCCCTTGGACTGCAAGGAGATCCAACCAGTCCATTCTGAAGATCAGCCCTGGGATTTCTTTGGAAGGAATGAAACTTCAGTACTTTGGCCACCTCATGCAAAGAGTTGACTCATTGGAAAAGACTCTGATGCTGGGAGGGATTGGGGGCAGGAGGAGAAGGGGACGACAGAGGATGAGATGGCTGGATGGCATCACTGACTCGATGGATGTGAGTCTGAGTGAACTCTGGGAGTTGGTAATGGACAGGGAGGCCTGGCATGCTGTGATTCATGGGGTCGCAAAGAGTCCGATACGACTGAGCGACTGATCTGATCTGATATATTTATATATATTTTTATATATATATGTATGCATAACTGAATTGGAGCCTCCCTGGTGGTTCAGATGGTAAAGAATCTGCCTGCAATGTAGGAGACCCAGGTTGAATGACTTTGCTGTACACCGGACTAACATGCCATTGCAAATCAACCATACTTCAATTAACTGACTTCAGTTAGCCTCGGGGTTGTATGGGCCAGGCTTCCCCCTTCTCAGGCTGTGGGGAGAGACACAGCAGACACAGGTCTGGGGTCACCAGTCCTTTGTGACTTCCTCCTCGGCTCTGCTAACCGTGAACAGATTGTGTCTGCTCCAACTTCAGGCTCCCCATGCCCTCTACCAGCTCCATTGGGCAAGGTAGGCCAAGAAACCCCATGCCTTACCCTCTGTGTCCATTAGCAGGACTTTCCAGGCAGGAAGGGTGTCCCTGGTGGCTCAGCAGTAAGGAACCTGCCTGTGATGAAGAGGATGCAGGAGACACTGCGGGTTTGATTTCTGGGTTGAGAAGGTCCCCTGCAGGAGGCCTTGGCAAGCCACTCCAGTATTCTTGCCTGGATAATCCCATGAACAAACCAGCCTGGCGGGCTTCAGTGCATAGCATAGCAGAGAATCAGGCGTGACTGAAGCAACTGAGCACTTCCAGGCAGGAAATTAGCTGGAACCTGAGAGTAGCTGACAGCCAGCATCGATGAGTAACACTGGATGTGCAGCAGGGCAGCCTGGGAGGGTTCTGATACTCATCATTGCTGCTGTCTGCTCAGGCGTTGCTCAGTCATAGGCTTTGTGACCCTATGGACTGTAGCCCTCCAGGCTCCTCTGTCCACGGGATTCTCCAGGCAAGAATACTGGAGTGGGTTGCTATACCCTCCTCCAGGGGATCTTCCTGACCCAGAGATCAAACCCACATCTCCTGACTTTCCTGCATCGCAGGTGGATTCTCTACCACTGAACCACCGGGGAAGCCCCAGAGTTGCTGAACTGACCCCTTTAACACCATTTGTAAAATTTTGAGAACTACCTGTGTCACTGATGACATGGATGTAATCGTAGAAGTGATATTAACAACAGCAAACTTGGATGCAGCCCTTACTACAGGAGATGACGATTCTACATGCCTTTGGTGAGTGAATTGTCTCATCTTACAGCAGCCCTGTAAGGCAGGGACTACCAGTATCTCCCTTTATGCCAAAGGAAATGGGCTTCTGAGAGGTGGGTAAGCTGTGAAGGTCACACACTTTCTGGCAGTAAAGGAGGCCCGCGGAAAATAGAATTCATCCGCTCAAAGGAGGTGATGTCTCCTAGGCTGGCTCCTCCACTTCTTGCTTTGAAGAGGAGGGGGGTGGGTTTGAGCAGGTGAGTCCCATGTCCCTCCAACTCTGCTGCCCTTGGCCTGAACTAGCAGGACTCTCATGGAAGAAGAACCCCATGCTCTTAGGATTGCAGTTCCTGGGCGACGGTGGCCTCTGATGAATTAGGTTGTTTTCTGTGACTCTTCGAGTTTAGCTTGAGGGTCCAAGCTCCTTGGTGAATGCATGCATTTGAAACCACTTGGAAGTTTTCTGCCCCATGTACATGGTCCTTCTTTGGACTTCAGGAAGGGGATGGAAGTGGTGCCCCTCACTCTGCCAGAGACATGGTTTCAGAAATTTTTCTTCTAAGAGAACTAAATAAAACCCCAGATGGAATGGAAAGAGTCAGGAAAAAGAAAACAGAAGAAATGGATGACAGAATGTTTTCATCACTGTTTGAGGATAATTTAAACATACTAGAGAACCTCGGATTTCACTGTATTACAATTACTGCACATGGGCACCCTTAATCCTGAACCTGACACCTGATCAGAAAAACATTTACTTCTGCTTTATTGACTATGTCAAAGGCTTTGATTGTGTGGATCACAACAAATTGTGGAAAATTCTTCAAGAGATGGGAATACCAGACGACCTGACCTGACTCTTGAGAAATCTGTATGCAGGTCAAGAAGTAACAGTTAGAACTGGACATGGAACAATAGACTTGTTCCAAATAGGAAAAGGAGTACTCAAGGCTATATATTGTCACCCTGCTTATTTAACTTATATGCAGAGTACATCATGCAAAAGGTCAGGCTGGATGGAACACAAGCTGGAATCAAGATTGCTGGGAGAAATATCAATAACCTCAGATATGTAGATGATACCACCCTTATGGCAGAGAGCTCAAAGAGGAACTAAAGATCCTCTTGATGAAAGAGGAGAGTGAAAAAGTTGGCTTAAAGCTTAACATTCAGAAAACTAAGATCACGGAACCTGGTCCCATCACTTCATGGCAAAGAGATGGGGAAACAATGGAAACAGTGAGAGACTTTATTTTTGGGGCTCCAAAGTCACTGCAGATGGCAACTGCAGCCATGAAATTAAAAGACACTTGCTCCTTGGAAGAAAAGCTATGACCAACCTAGACAGCATATTAAAAAACAGAGACATTATTTTGTCAACAAAGTTCCATATAGTCAAAGCTATGGTTTTTCCAGTGGTCAGGTATGGATGTGAGAGTTGGACTATAAAGAAAGCTGAGCACCAAAGAATTGATGCTTTTGAACTGTGGTGTTGGAGAAGACTCTTGAGAGTCCCCTGGACTGCAAAGTGATCCAACCAGTACACCCTAAAGGAAATCAGTCCTGAATAATCATTGGAAGGACTGATGCTGAAGTTGAAACTGCAATACTCTGGTCACCTGATGGGAAGAACTGACTCATGTGAAAAGACCCTGATGCTGGGAAGGATTGAAGGCAAGAGGAGAAGGGGACAATAGAGGATGAGATGGCTGGATGGCACCACCAACTCGATGGGCATGAGTTTGAGCAAACTCTGGCAGTTGGTGATGGACAGGGAAGACTGGTGTGCTCCCGTCCATGGGGTCGCAAAGAGTTGGGCACAACTGAGCGACTGAACTGAAATGACACCTGATACAGAGGAAATTTCAAGCAACTGCGCCGAGGTCCCTCGCATCTTCTTCCTCCACGTTCATCTTAGATTTGTTTGCTGTGCTGTGTGCTAGTATTTTATGCAATACATTTTGCATAGAGTGTTCAGCACAACTTTACAATTTTAAAAAATGGAATAAAAATAAGTTAACATATCCATGTTCCTGGTCGAACACAGTGGTGAACAGTGCTTTACCCGGGAGATGTCCCTCGTCACAATTTTTAGTGGAGCACCAACTGCTTGTGCATTAGTTCTCTGTGGACAAGGATCCATGGCAGAACACAAACGAAAGGTTCTCCCATTTCGGTTTCTTGTAAAGGTGTCACAGGTAAGTTGCCCTTGTCATGTCATCTGAAGGGGACATTTGGTATCTTCAGCTGTTTATGCAAGAGCAATGATACTTTTGCCCCACTCCAGACACCCCTAACACATCCTGGTTATATAAATTGTGTCTTCTCCTGTCATTCTAGTGTCTTCACATGGAGAAATTGAATTTTAATTTTTGCCCAATGTCTTGAACTTCCAGTGTTTGACTATTCATTTAAAAGTATCCATTAACACAGCAGAGTGAACCCTGTTTTATTACCAGCAGGCCAAGGCTGAGCCTGTGGCAGGCTGTGGGGCCAGACCATGCCCAAATGATGGTTCTGTGTCATCTCTCTGGGAGTGCACACCAAATTACTTTTCTCTGCCCACTAAGCTTTTAGCAACTGAGTATCTATGGCCTCCTGATTTTTAATGCAGCTAGTTCAAACCTTCATAATCTTTGCAAGTCATTTGTAATGTATTTATAGGAAACCTTCACTCCATCGTGTTCTGAATTTCCTGCTTAGGATGCAATGGCAAAAGTCATTAAACATTAGCAGTAATAGTATTTTCACTGTAATAAAGTGTTAATTACGTCCACATGTTAATAGAGTGAGGGGAGGGGGTTTTTGCTATTGTTACTCTGCCTAAAATAATTTCCATGTGATAATTTTCCAGGATATCAAAAATGGAATAATTATGCACTAATTAAGAAAGTAGGGCCTGCTCTCGGAGTTAAGACTGCATTAATTTTAATGTTTTTACAGTCCTTTAATTGGGGAAAGGGCTGTAAATTGGGAGCCGACGCACTGTTCCTCCTTAAGTAGGCCTGCCTTTGCAATCTGCCTCCTATATACCGCAACCCAAGGTCAACACAAGTTTGCAAAATCCCTCTGCTCTTCATGGGGAATGTGTCGGTGGCTAAACGTGCATCGATCACTCTGACAAGCATTTAACTCTCCAAGAGCACATGCGCTTGCTTCTTCAATTATTAATTGCATTAAATACATTTTCATATTGTGGATGGTTGGCTACAAACTGTTCCCTGCTAGGGAGGTGCTGCCCCCACAGTGGGGACTGCTCCCCTCCTGCGGCTCGGAGGACTCAGGGATAGGTTGTAGGAGCCTGCAGAGGGGTGTGTCTGTCAATCAGGGCATGGTCGAAGGAAGTGACCATGGTCTTGGATAGTTTCCTCGTGGCAGAAATAAGCTGCAGAGGGCAGACTGGCTAGAGCACATGCAGCTTTGACTGTAAAAGCATGATTGTTGTTGCTGTTGTTCAGTTGCTCAGTCGTGTCCGACTCTTTGCAACGCCATGGGCTGCAGCACGCCAGGCCTCCCTCTCCCTCACTATCTCCCAGAGTTTGCTCAAACTCATGTCCTTTGAGTCGGTGATGCCATCCAACCATTTCATTCTCTGCCATCCCCTTCTCCTTTTGCCTTCAATCTTTCCCAGCCTCAGGGTCTTTTCCAATAAGTTGGCTCTTCATATCAGGCGGCCAAAGGATTACAGCTTCAGCTTCAGCATCAGTCCTTCCAATGAATAAATACTCAGGGTTGATTTCCTTTAGAACTGACTGGTTTGATATCCTTGTAGTCCAAGGGACTCTCAAGAGTCTTATCCAGCACCACGGTTTGAAAGCATCAATTCTTGGGTGCTGAGCCCTCGTGATGGTCCAACTCTCACAACCATACATGACCACTCAGAGCGGCAGTCTGGGCTAGCATGCGGCGTGTAGGAGTACCAGTGTTGCTGGTCTTTCTGGTCTCAAGAACCCAGGTCCTGAAAGGGATGCGGGCAGGGGGAACAGGTAGGATAGTGGGCTGGATTCCCTGACCATGACCCTCACACAAGTCGAGGCAGGGCTGCAGACGTGGCTTGCCTTTTTAAAGGCACATCATTAGCCTTCCTGAGGTGCTGTGTTATACCTTCGTGAAAGCATCTTTATTTTCATGTTGCCATTTGACCAATGAAGTCCAAGAATGTGACAGTGGACCATCTCAGTTTACCCTTCTCTCTTATCACTAACGTGGAAAGACATTTCCTTGATCCTCCGTGGATTCTGTGTTGAGGACATCATTAAACTATGGTCAGATAGCTGAAATCCTAGAAGGCAGAGTCCCTAAAAAGACCTAGATGGTTGTGGGGCAATAGGAATCTCAGCAGAAGCGTTTGCCCTGGAACCTCTTTGGTTGGGAGGCAGAAGGGAGGATGCAGTGAGGATACCAATGCCATGGACAAGTCTGGAGCCCGGACAGTCTTTCCCCAGGGAGGATGAAGCCGGTCCTTCCCCAGCAACATTTCACGGTAGTGACTTGCTGGCAGGGCTGGCCCTTGGTGCTGGCCTCCTAATGAATAGGCTTCCTTCATACAGCTCTTTGATTCTGGCCCCTGGGTCGTGTACTTGAGACTTACGTTTTCATCTGAGTCTTGTCTTGGAACGTCTGAAAATACATATCTGAGTGTGAAGTAGAATTTTTCCCTAAAATTCTGAATTTTAACAAAAATAGGACATTTGATTAACCAGATGACTGTCCTTCTCTGCCAAGTGGGCTGGATCACAGAGTTCTTACTGTGTATCTACAGCTGATATTTACACACTTTAAACTCTAGTTCGTGATGGCCTCCCAGATTCCCTAATCAATTGCCTATGATGCTGTTACCTGGAGTGCTCGTTTTGTGCTTAGATAACACAGTTCTACATAACAAGTCCTTGGAAGGTACTGGTCAGGTGATAAGAACTACGACTATATTGTTTCCAGCATCCAAGCCTGCAGCCAAGCTGGCTTTTGCTGGCTTTCCAGCAGCCAAGACTGCATCATAAATGGTCAGTTGGGTAGATGAATAAGTAAATGAATATGATAATAAAAATACACATGAAGACTGTCCTTCCTTCACAGAAAAAGAAAGATAGGTGTGTGCCTTTTCTTACTCTTAACAAAGAAAGCCACTTACAGCCAAGGGCCTCTTGTTTGGTTTCAGAGTCAATGGAAAGAAAATAGAAAGTGGATATACTTAAGACAGGATGTGGTTTGGAGGTTGAGTGTCTGGGCTCTGAATTGACCTGAAGAATCTATTACTGGTTTCAATGCTTGTATTTGGAGTATGAGAGAAAGAGAGAATGAGAGAGAGGAGGGAGGGGGAGGGCGAGGCATGAAGATCACATAGCAAAAGCAAACGGTGGTGATTTACAAGAGCTGGACCGCACACCCCGGCTTCAGCTGGCCCATTAGTGAGAGTGCTGACTTTGTCAATGGACCTCTGGTGCACAGATTTGTTCAGTAATTGTCCTTGGTCTATGCCACTCTCTCACATCTGACCATGTGTGGCCTCGTGTGTGTATTAATAGCGATGGACACCCATAAACTCCCTACTGACCACAGACCTGGAGCTCCGGGCCTGGGGCGATGGCTTGGCCCCTGTGTGACACCCCCATCCTTAGTGTGGCTGTCCTGGTTTCCCTGGGGTCCAGGAATATGTATTAATGCTAATACTGTCCCTGGGACTCCTCGTGGGTCCAGTTTGGGTGATGATACCTAGAACAGTACCCCCGCCTCTTGCTTGCTTTCTTCTGTTGCACAATCCTCTTGAATGGCACGTTTATCCTCCCCTTGATTTTTTTTTTTAAGGATTTCTCTCAATAATACATTTTATACTGCATCCTGGATTGTTAAATTCACATTTTTCTGAAGCAGTAAGGAAAGGGAAATCAAAGAAGGAGAGCAGTAGGGAATGACTCTGTGCTGCCCTAAGAAGTGGGCTTCTGGTTGGAAGTGAGGATGTGGAGGTCAGAGTTCACCTGACGGACATTTCACACAAGGCTTCTCCATATTATGTGCTGAAGTGATAACTGATCATTGCTGCCAATGAAGAGCTATCAGGACAGACCTGGAAACGCCGGTCTGTGTGCCGATCCTTGCTCTGGAGCTGTGCATGGCCTCCTGCTCCTATCTCCCCTCACCCCCGGCCCACCCGACCTCTGGTGACTCGCATTGCTCAGTGCTGAAAGATGAATTGGGCTTCGGGTGGTGGCAGAGGTTATAGTGAGCTGGAGGTGCAGAAGGGCATATTAAATAGATGATGAGAAAAAGGCAATTAGAAACAGGAATGGGGAAGATCACTAGCGTGTCTTCTGCAAATCAAGGTCAGGAGGTGTGAATGCAGAGCCCCGGGGACCTGTGTCAAACACGTGTATGCTCTCATTCTGGAAGCCCACTTGTTACTTTGGTTCCTGAGGGAATCCCAAAGGGGAGACCCTGGAGCAGGAGTGGCTTCTGGGTGGGAAGGATTGGCGGTGACCTTGGCAGAACAGAACAGACCCCTCGCCCCAGGGGCTGCACAGAGGCCTTCTGCTGGCGCCCGTGGGGCGTGAGCTTCAGCACACCGGCTCTCGCTTGCTGCAGCTCTGTGGGGCGTGAGCTTCAGCACGCAGGCCCTCGCTTGCTGCAGCTCAGCTCTGTCTGTGCATTTTGTTGTGTGTCATCAACACCAGGACGGCGGAGTGAATGATTTCCGCCAGGAGAGGATTCTTCCTGAAATTTGAAAGGTTTAGCATAAGTTTCTGGGAGTAGCATTATCTGGAATTCTCTGATCATCTTTCGTAAGCATCCTTTATTGTGCTTCATGTCCGTGTGGAGAGAAACGTCAATGCCACACACTGCAGCGAGCTTTCACTGAGCACTATTAGACGCTAGACTCTGGGACGCAAAAGCTGGCAAGGTCTAACCTGTTCTCTGATGCCCCCAGGTTGGTGGTGGAGACAAATTACTACAGGGACAGGGAAACGTGGCTCCCAGCAGCACAGCCACGCTGCCAGCAGGCTGTGGTGAGTACACCCATCCTGTCTGGGGAGAGAGGAAAAAAGATATCAGCAAGCCCCTGCTGTTGATGGGAGGGTTGGGGCAGGAACTGAACCTTGCTCTCCATTTCTTCATCCTTTAAGTGAACAGTTGTGCTCCCCCGTGTCCAAGGTAGCCTTCGGGTCTAGTGTTCTCTGTGTCTTTAAAACCGCTAGCTCACAGCCTCCCAACCTCATGACCTCCAAATTCCTAAATGGTCGGAAGCGTGTAGGTTGTGTGCTTGGGCACGTTTGTGGAGACCTAGCCCTTGTGTTTGCCTTGACTACCTCCAAACCTGAACACAGATGGGATCGAAGGATCTTGGGAAAATATGGGCAGCTCCATCCTTGGGAGAGAGAGCTAGCCGGCTGGGGTTCAGTGGAGGCCGCAGACACCATCTTTGCTTCCAGAAATGGTCAGTGACTTTGATTCACTGCACAAACCAGTCACCCTGGATGAGAGCCAGCCAGGATCCTCGGGCTGCGGCGAACTTGAAGATGCCAGCAGGGCACGGCACCGAGGATGTCTTGGACTCCTGCCCGCCCTGGTTAGTGAGAACCAGTCCGGAGCGCCTGAGGCCCCCGTTGGCAGGCCGTGAGTGCCTTTTTAAGAAAAGGCAAGCTGCCAACCACAATGAAATATGCAATTGTCCATCTGTTGCTCAAATTAAAAAAAATTTTTTTTGCCTTCCATTGCCAAAAATTTCTCTAGCTACTGTCCAGTGATCTAACCTTGCATTTTGAGGGAGAGGGGTTAAATAGGTTCCTATGATTTGGGGAGCACAGTGGCTATGGGGGCAGGGACTTCTCTGGTGTGAAGAAGGAGGCAGGATTCTGGATCCATGCCAAGAATAACCCCATCATCTTTTGAAAATAATCTGAGAACTTTCTAAATTGCCAACTGTTTCTTCTCAAACGTTAACTGGAGTCTTAAGGGTTCATTTTCCATCTTTATTCAAGTAAGGTTCCTGTTGTCTCTATAGACTCAAGGCATTCAAATATTGGGCTTCCATGATGATGGCTCAGGTGGTAAAGAATCTGCCTGTAATTCGAGAGACCTGGGTTTGATCCCTGGGTGGGGAAGACCCCTTAGAGGAGGACATGCTAGTCTCTGTTGTCCCCTCCCTCTAACTCCTTTTGAGTCAACTCTTTCCTTGTTTTCAGTAGGTGAATATTGAGCAATCTTAAAAACTGCAGAAGGAAGTCAGTCACATCAAGCAGAGGTTCAACTCTCTGGTCATTGATGATGTCCAGAAAAACATTGGTGGTTAAGAGTCAAGAGAAGGAGAGTAAGCTTCAAAGAAGCACCCCAGGCTTCCTGATGCCCCAGACTTAATGTGGAAGAAGGTGCCATAGTGGTTTGCAAGGAGAGCTTCCAAGAGGGCTCTCCAAGGAAGGGATGAACGAGCTTGAGACCCAGAAGGAGGGGCTATGACAAATAATTCGCTTCCCTCTTGAGTTGCTCCTCCATTTATCAGCAGGAGGTCCCAGCTGGAGGCTCCAGGGATGGACTTTGAATGAACTAGGCAGGGGAGGGATGTCCAGAAAGAAAGCTGGGGGGATGGGGATTCCAGAGACACAGAAGGGAAAAAGAGTTGAGGAAAGACCAACAGTGAGATATTTCACTGAATTCCTCCCCAGTGTCCCAGTCTTAATCCATGAATATTATTTCCTTTGTTCTCATTTTTTAATTTCCTCTCTTTTCTTTGAGACTATATACAAGTTCAACTCTCTCCTATATTAAGATTTTTCTCTCTTAATAATAATAATAATAGTAATAGGGTTACTCCCTATTGGGTAACAACACCTTTCTTATTCTCTCTTCTTCAAATTAAACTTTTGGAAATTCATGTTTTTATTTACTGTCTCCACTTCTTCACTTTTCAGCCACAAATACTCTATAATTTACTGAATTTAATTATACTGTCTAAGATTGCCAATCTAAGGGGGAATTTTGAGGTATTCTCTGACTTCTGTCAAGAAGTTAACATGCTTTAACATGTATTTTTTTTTCCAAAATGAAACAGGTATAATACTCAACATTAAAGTAACACATACATGCTTACTTCAAAGAAATTCAAAACTCTGAAACAATGAACAAAAAGAAACTCTAATTTAAACTACATGAAATAACAATATATATACATATATATATACACACACACACACACACACACACACAGAGAAAGAGAGATCAAGAACTGAGACCGAGACAGAGAGACGCAGACATGGAGACACACAGAGACTACAATACATATATTTTATGTTTTACAAGTTACATGTGGCCTTTGAGAGCTTCAAAAACAAATTGGAAAGTGCTTGCTTTCATTCTGTCCTCTAAGGGAGTTTGTGTGATATTGATGTTATTTCTTTTCTAAATGTTGGGAAGAATTCAATAGTGAAGTTTTCTCAGCCTTGGCTTATTTTTGTGGAAAGGTTTTTAATGAAGAATTCAAATTTGATGAGTTGGTATAGGACTATTCTGATTTTCTATTTCTTCCTGTGTCAGTTTGGTAGGTAATATTTTGAAAATCATTTGTCCGTCAGTCTGTGCTTTCAAATCATTGGCATAAAGGTGTTCGTAATGCCTCCTTATGTTGTTAATGTCTGTAGAATTTGTGATTTCCCCCTTCTGCATTCCCGATGCTGAATAATTTATATTTTCTTTCTCTTTCCTTGATTGATATTCCTAAAGGGCTTATATTTTTATTTTTCTTAAAATGTCAAATACATTTTATCTATTGAATGTTTACTCTATATATTTCATTTATTTCTTCACTCATCTTTATCCTTTGCTTTCTTATACTTTCCTTAGGCTTAATTCACTGTTTTTATCTTCTTGAGCTGGATCCTCAGTGTTTGATTTTCAGCCTGTCTTCTTTCTTGTCTAATAGATAAATTCAGCATGTGCTTCCCACTCACCCTCTATTTTCCTCTTATGGCACAGACAGGTTGCTATTAAAAATATATTTTTGATGTCTCTCTTTCCCACCAGATCCCAAATCTTGGGCTATATTTTCAGTTTTTCTTCTTCTAAACATATAGGCACATATTGGGTACTTGATACTTATTTGGGCATTGAAAAAATGAAAAGTACATTAAAAAGTGTTATTGCTAGAGTTATTTCATTCTCACTTTTTACTGACAGATTCAGAAATATTTTTAGTAACACATTGGAAACAAGTGTTTCTGTGTTTTCATTTAACTTTCATTATTGCAACAAAGTACTTTATTCACACCCATTATATATGTGGCTTCTCTTATTTCTGGTGTTTTGAGTTGTATTTTTTAGCTTTGTTATGACTAATAGTGTTTCATAGATGAGGAGTAAAAAACACAGAATTGATGAAATATTTAACCAAAGTCCTCAACTAGGAAGTATAAGAGATTTTAAAATAGATCACAAGCTACTTAAGCTTACTCTTAAAATCTTTTTGCCTTTCTATGGTTCTGATGAGAAGTCTCAGTAACTTAAATCGATTCATGTAAGTAATAGTGAAGGACAGTCCAGTATTGCAGACTTTTTTCGGCTTGGTTTAGTGTGCAATAGAGTCTCATTTTAATAGTAACCATGGTTGCTGTGTAATGAGAGTTGGCCACTGTCATGGATACGTATCTACATCTGTACCTGTTATCTCAATTAATGATTTCAGGTTTGAAGAACAGGTAATTTTTAACCCCGTTCTTCCAGTGAGGATACTGAGATCCTAAGATGTTAGGTAAGTGGCTGGGGCTGCTTAAACTGGAAGTGGCAGAGCAAGAGGTCACCCCAGCTCCGCTGTGTGACTTGGCCACGAGGTCCCCTTGGGTGACATTCTCTTATCCTGCCATTCAGTCCCGAGGGCGCCGACGATCTCAGGGGCTGCTGCACTTCCTTATGCTGTTCAGATGCTCCTGCAAATTGGCGGCAGTGTGCTATGGCGGTGCCTGTGTTGATGATATTTGAGCAAGAAGAAGGAACAGAAGTCTCGCTGCTTGCTCTGAGGGGTAATCTCCCTGGGGCTGTGGACACCAGGATTTATTCTGCTGCCTCTCTGGCTGGCCTGGGATCTGTCAGTAATGAGGTGTTATGGTTTTGACTCCAAGATTTACCTAGATGAATGATGTTCCCCTTCAATGGTTAAAGTAATTTCTCTCCAACAGAGAAGGCTTTTTAAAAAAAAAAAAAAAATGGGCAGTGCTTGTTTCTTCCTGAAGCATCTCAGCTTTGTAGTGAATCAGACCACCCTCCCTAATGGGAAACCTACAGCACAGATAGCTGGAATAGAGCCTCAAAGTTCTCAGCTGCCCCAGTGTGGAGCGTATGTGTTCACTGATGTCCACCGGCCAGCAGACATCTCGGGGGTCTAGTATCTCATCGCTCATCAGACTTTGAGGTGTCTGAAAAATAGAGACCATGTGAAGGGATGTTTAATTTTTCCTAAGGGAGAAATGTCACGGTACCCAGGATGACGGAGTCACTTACCTGCACCAGAAAAACTCAGGATCCCCTTTAAGTAAACTGTAACGAGACCCTGCCCACTGGGGAAGACGCTCTGTGTCCACTGAGGGGGGCTTGTCATGCAAGGGTGCTTCTGAAGGATCTTCAAGTCCTTTGCCCTCTTTGCTAAGCCTGCTTATAAGGGCAAGTTACTCTTGTTCCCTTTTTGGAAAAGCATCTTTTCTAAGGTGGGTTATTATTTGTCCAGCTGTACCCTGAGCACTAATCCTTTAATGTAAAGAGTGATTAGGATGAGAAGTGAGGATAAAATGGGATTAAGGAATAAGGCTCATGACTTAATTATTAATAGTAAAACTATGAAGGGGATCAATAAGGCTGTGTGTATCATGATGAAAGTAAAAATATTGACACCTCTGCCCAGGTGCCACCTTATACAGTAGCTGTTACCTGTTTATGCAGGAGGGAAATCACCTTCTTTACTGACATGTCACAAATGGTCCCTGAAGTTTAACCGTACGTTTGAGGCCCAGAAATGCACGTTTCTTAGTTCAAAGGGGGAAAGAAAAAAGAATGCCTGTGTTCGGCAGAGAGGAAAGAGAGGGTGGTACTGCAGGACAAAGCTTTAGAATTTCTCACTTTGTTGTTCAATATCTAGTTCAATAACCCTTCCATTATTGAGAACTTTCTGAGGCCAGAAAAGGCTGCTGTGACCAAAATGCCTTGAGGAAGTCAGGATTTCAATTGTTTCTCATCTGAGAAACCAGGACCACATCCTGGCCATGGAGCTCACCGTTTCATGAACCCGGCAACAGCCTGTGAGCCCAGGTGTCCAGGTCTCAGGGCAGGTGGAGTGAAGCCTACAACACAGAGCTGTTCTGTGCATCCTCCTAGGATTGTGAGCAGAGAACGGGGCATGGAGTGGCCGCCAGAAGTCAGAGGACCCTAAATCCTCATGCACAAGGACTGCAACCTCTTCTCTTACGGTCAGAAGCGGTCAGGAAAAGCCTTAGCTGAGCCCTGGGCCCTTGGTCTTCTAGACCTGGCTTGATTCCTCTAATTGTCCATGTAATCTTTGGCTTAACTCCCTAAGTCCCATTTTCCTCATTGGTCAATTGGAGGGGTTTGGACTAGATAATCACTTTTATGACTTTAATATAATATAGTTCAATGCTTTTTAAAAAGTTCACACTTCACATAATAACAGCAGCCCTTGGAATGTTTAGTGGAAATGACTAAAAAGGCTTTTAAAAATAGGCACTGCTAGGGTAGTTTGCAATCATTGACACTATTATAGGCAGAAATGAGACACACAGAAGAAGGGGTTTGAGGTATTTTTCACTTAACAAATAAGAAATTCCCCATTTTAGCAGTCATATTCTAGCTATTGCCAATCTTATATGATGAAAGATCTAGTTATTGCATTGAGAACAAATTACCTACTTTCATGCTTTTAACATGTGACTAGAGCAACATGGCACCCCACTCCACTGCTCTTGCCTGGAAAATCCCATGGATGGAGGAGCCTGGTAGGCTGCAATCCATAGGGTCACTAAGAGTCAGACACGACTGAGCGACTTCACTTTCACTTTTCACTTTCATGCATTGGAGAAGGAAATGGCAACCCACTCCAGTGTTCTCGCCTGGAGAATCCCAGGGACGGGGGAGCCTGGTGGGCTGCCGTCTATGGGGTCACACAGAGTCAGACACGACTGAAGCGACTTAGTAGCAGCAGCAGCAGAGCAACAAAGGGCTTTCCAGGTGGTGCTAGTGGTAAAGAACCCACCCGCCAATGCAGGAGAACTAAGAGATGTGGATTCCATCCCTGGGTCAGGAAGATCCCCTGGAGGAGAGCATGGCAACCCACTCCAGTACTCTTACCTGGAGAATCCCATAGACAGAGGAGCCTAGGGGGCTATAGTCACAAAGAATCAGACATGGCCAAAGCAACTTGGCATGCACACATACAAAAGAACAAATGCAAAGCTTTGTCATTTCTTACATGTCCATTGGGCATTGACTGTCCCCTGGTGGACATGGGGTCAATAAAATGCTTGGAGGAATTCCTGTCAGGGCTGGGTTCCCCCACCAGGGTTTGAACCTACAGTGAAGATATAAACTGGAAATTCACAAAAGAAGTTCAAATGATAAACTCACATGGGCCAGTGGACTAATTCACCGTGGAATACAAAAACGACAATTCAGGCAAGGAGCAATGACCAGGTTGGTAATATTTTTTAGGTGTGATAATACGGAGGGGTGGCCAGGCATTGTTTCAGGTTGAATTGTGAAAGATGTGTGGCAACAAAACCAAAACCAAAACCAAAAAAAAAAAAACAAAAAAACAAACCAAACCAAAGCCAACAAAACAAACAAAAAAAAAGTATGAAGTCCAAACCCCAGTATTTCAGAATTTGACCTTATTTGGAAGTAGGGCATTTACAGAGGCGACCAAGTTAAAATGAGGTCATTTGGGAGTGCTCTAATCCAATGTATGGAAAGAGAAATTTGGACCCAGAGAGCAAAAATGCACAGAGGAAAGGTGATGTGAAAACACACAAGGAGGAGATGGCCACGCTCAGGAGCTGGGGCTTTACTGTGACTTTCCTATGATTCCTTGGAAGGGTTTCAGGTGCAGGGAGGCGAAGAGCCAGCTCCGATTAATCTTGGCATCTTGGCCAGCTCTCTGGATAAAGGGTGGGAAAGTCAGGTATGGAGAGCGTGGGGGAGGCTGCTGTAATTATGCAGAGAGCTGACTGTGGCCAAGACTATGGGGTGGCTATGGACACGAGGACTGGGTCCACTCAGATGTGTGTTGGTAGGGAGAAGACTTCTCCACCCATTCTCATTCCCTGTACTAGCTATTTCACGGCTTTGCCGCTCTTAATCCGAGCATGTGTGTTTATCACTGGACTGGATTGCTCCAAAAACTAATAAGGACCTTAATAGCAGGGTTAGACGCCCACGATCTTTTTTTTTTTCCTTTACCCCTGCAGAATATGACTTTTTCATGTAAAATTAGAATTCTAAGGTCAAATATACTTGAAAAAAGATGAATTAAGTACATTGAGAGAGATATTTTTATTGTAGAATTTATAGAACCTTGTGTCTTCTGGTGGGCCTTGTGTTTAAGGAGGAAAGAGTATTTGACTTTTTTCCCCCCAACCAAGCATCTCCTGGAACCATTGTTCTAAGGAACACAGAAAGGGAAATGTCATTTTGCATCATCTTGGCTTCATGACCATAATCCACAATGATGCTTCTGGAATGTGTCTTTCCCTCTGTTGGAGGAGGAATTAATTCGAACCATGGGGAAATATCATGAAGAGTCTAGCCATCCAAACACTGACATTCCAGTGATCAGAGGGTTGTTTTACAACCATCTGTGGTTCCAGCGATCTTCACACACAAGGGGTTCACTGTATGCCCAAGGCTTGAAATCAGTAGTCTAGTTGCAGTTTGTGGGCTCGAGTCTGTGTAGGGTTGAGCAGGTGGGCGTCCATCCTGTGTTCTCTCTACTCAGCCGTGGGTGAAAGCATATACTTTTCAGGACATGCCAACTTGCTGTAACTCATCTCTTTTCAATGGGATTTTTGATGGGCTGTCAGGAAAGAAGTGTCCTGTTTCCTGAAGAACTGAGTGAAGTATCTCTCCCGCCTCCTGTTGAAAGGAACAATACTTGGTGATCGCAGATACCCGCTGTTGCGGCAAAGCATGGGAAAGTTAACAAAGACAGATTCCATTAAGACGAACAGAGGCGTTTTTCAACTTTTCTTTCTCCCCCACCCCCACCCCCCGTTCCAATTCCTCTTTTGCCATTGCATTAATTAGAAATTTAGGTAAATGACATCACGGCCTCAATTTTTTACATCTGCCAGAAGAACAATTAGGCCATTAGAAGTAACAAATGGTTCGAACTCATGTTGCCTGTTGAAAATTTTCGAGCTACATTATTTCTGACAAGAAAAAAACAAATAATAGTTGTTTTGGCCAATTTTTACCACGAGCGGTGTCAGCTTCAGCAGATGCAGCTGAGCTCCGGCTCGCTCCCCATCGTCATGGCTCATTAGAGTCTGCTGACTCTGGTGGGTTCCCATTCCTTTAGGTAAACAGTTATTTACATGAACTGCGACATTTTTCTTTGGTGACAATTTCTAATTGTTCAGGCAACCAAGGGTGATATATTAAACCCTCAGAAAAAGGCTTCACCTGTGAAACAGATTACTTGAAATTAACTATCCTTTCAAAAGAAAGGCAAAATTTCAAGATGGACAAATTAGACCCTTCTCAGGCACATATGGTAATTGTTTCCAGCACGTTCCCACTGGTACCCACCCCACTGAACAATTCTTCATGACGGAGTGGAGACTTCCTGGCTCATCTGGGGGTCCTTTCTGTGCCAGCATTTGCCCGAGACACGCTCAGAAGAGATCTCGCTCGGACTCAGAGTCGAGCGGCTCCCCCAGCATTTGTGGCTTCACTGACTCCATTGGCTTGGCTTCTGGAGTTTAACTCTTTCCGAGGCGAGTGTGGATGTGAGGCTCTCTGCAAACCCTCCACCCCTCGATGGCTTTCCTCATGATTTCTGGCAACTTAAATGGCCATTGAATATCTGTTAAAGCTCATCAGTTAGCCACGCCCATGTGTCCCCTGTGCTGAGTAGATTGATGTCCCCAGCCTTAAGCAGGGACAGAAAGGGTCAGGTGAAATTAATCACCAGCATGTGAGTCTGGGATGTTTGCGCTGCTTGGGGTCCTGGGTTCAGTACACTGAGAGTAGCATATTAAAAACCAAGGTTAAATCCCTGCTGGTATGGGATGAATAGTGTCCCCCCACCCCTGCAAATTTTATGTCCTTCCTGGAACCTCAGGATGTGACCTTCCTTATTTGGTAAAAGTGTTTTTTCTTTTTTCTTTTTCTTTTGGCCATACCACCAAAACTGGGCAGTGGGAACACCAACTCCTAACCATTGGATGGCCGGGGAAGCCCCAGTAGTGTCCTTCCTGATGCAACTAGTTGAGATGAGATCATATGAATCAGAATGGGCCCAATATCAACATGATCTGTGTCAGACACACAGAGGGGCGCACAGGAAAAACGTCCAAAAAGGTGGACGCCAAGACTCTTGGAGTGATGCGTCCACAAGCCAAGGAATCCAGAAATGAGGCATGGAACCTATTCTCCTCCTGAGCCTCCAGGAGGGGCCAAGCCTGCCAACACCTGGATCTCAGACTTCTGACTTCGGAGCTGTACAAGAGTCAATTTCTTGTTTTACTCCACCTAGTCTGTGGCACTTTGTTATGATTGCGCTAGGAAATCAACACACAGGCTTTAAATGGGGCCTCCAGCAGTGAACAGGTTCCTTCGGGCATGTGCTGTGGAAGATTATAACTTCCCCTGGATTTTCACTCTCTCCAAATCTGTCTTTCCCCATGTGTCACTCTTCAATATCCTTCTGTGTAGCATCATTTAAGTGAATTTTTAAAAGTCCCATGCAGAGCAAACATTTAAAACATGCAAGCTTTTCTTTTCTTAAAAAAAAAAATTGAAGTAAGCTTTCAATGTAGTTGGGACAATTAAATGAGCATCAGTTTTCTGCTCCTTTATGAGAAACACCAGTGAATCAAGTGATGAGTGAAAAAGGATATGGCTTTCAACATGCATTCCTGCTTCCCTTTGAAGGCAAGTCACCTTCCACTTGCCTCTTTGCTGTGTCATCGATAACCAGACCTGCCCTGGGGGTGGGGGCTGCTGGGGTCTTCTGCTGTCTTTGCTGATTAACACACCCATCTTATGCCAGATCCTCACTCATTTTGCATGGAGTTGAAAAGCAGCATGTATAACTGTGTAACTTCCCAACCTACCTCTTACGTGCAGCAGCTGAGTCTCTCCCTGTGAGCAGGTGAGTCTCTCTGTCTCTGCCCAGTTCATGTAAGAGTGAGAACAAGGCGATGAGGGCATTCCAATGCTGAACCTGCAGACTTTTCCAAAACAAGAGGTTCGCTTAGCCTTCTCTGACATCCTAGAGAGGAGATTTTGATGGCTTGGAGAGCCCAAGTAAGTTTCTCATGACCACATAGCCAAGAAGTAATGGAGCTGAGATCTGAACCTAGATTTTCCTTAATGCAGGTTCCAGACCTGTGAGAATGATGCCTTGGGATCTCATAGTATTCATTTTATGCAAGAGTGAATCATCCGGAAGCAATCTATTCGTATCTCACTTTGGGAGGACGCAAGAAAAAACACACAGGTTTATCCCAATGGATGCAGACAAGCCGTTTGACAAGATTTCACATTTGACCTTGGTGACATTAACAAGGAGAAGGAGGAGGGCCCTTGAACATGGAAACTTCAGCATGGCCAGGAAGGCCACCAGCCTCTCCCCCCAGGTCTCATCAGCTTCGTGCCTCCAGCTGTCAGGCATGACTCAGGGTGACCACCAGGACGTCTATGGGAAACGGTCATTTTGTAACTTTTATTAACATGAAATAAAAGAAAATCGACTCATCAATTACTGGAATAGAGGAGATACATTAGCACCGTTTCCACTTGACAGATGGACTATTTGTGAACCTTAAAGGACATGACCCAAAACTACGAACACAATTTTATCTAATTTTAGTTAATATTTAAAAGATTTTAACTAAAACTTAATTTTAAGCTAGTCAGTAGGTTTTTATTGACTACAAAACAATCAAAAACATATAAACCGTATATTCCCGGACAAAGATATTATCTGCAATAGCAACAGAAATATAAAATGTCTGCATAAAATTACAAAATGTCCTAGAGAAGTATTAAAAATTATAAAACTTTGCCAAGGGACAGAAAAAAACCTTAAATGAACATAAAGAATAATGTTCCTGTAAGAGAAGATTTAGTACTGCAGATGTCAACTTTCGCCTAATTCATCTACAAGTTCAATGAATATCCAATTCTAGTCCCAGTGGGGTTTGGGTGGAACTTAACAAAGTGTTGTTAAAGTTCATCTGGAAAAATAAATGGCTGAGAAGAGCCAAGGAAATTTTGAAAAATAAGAATAATGAGCGAGGACTTGACCTACTAGATATTAAAATACTAGAGTGATTAGAACAATGTGTTCTTGATGCAGGGATAAATGGATCAATAGGACAGAAAAGAAATTTCAGAAAGAGACATAAATAATTCACATGTAACAAAGATGACATTTTAGGGCAGCAAGAAAAGGATAGATTACTTAGTAAATAGTTTGGAGCAAATAGGATATGGAATAGGAAAGTCTGATCCCTACTTTATAATTAGGCTAAAAATAAGTACCAGAAAGATGAATATTTTAAGCTTTAGGAATGGATCTATATTAGAACCAAAACAAAAAAATTCCATGTAAAAGTTTATCTAATTTTTCTGTGGCAAAGGCTTTTTCAAGTGTGGAATCAAATGGAAAAACCAAGAAAGGAATGAAGATGAATCTGAATCTATAAAAACATACAAGTAAAAAAAAAAAGACAATGCTAAAAAATCATGAAGCAATTTTGCAACTTACATTGCAGTTCAAGTGCTAACATCTCTAATATATAAGGGGCTCTTCAAATTATGAAGGAATAAACCAGAAATCCCTACTGTTAGGAATTTATCACTATACACACAGAATGCTCTCTCTCTCTCTCTGTGTGTCTTTGTCTCTCTCTCTCTCATTCTCTTTCTGTCTTTCTCTGTCTCTTTATCACTCCACACCACACACACATACACACACACACACACAAGTATTTTCAGTCTGGCACTATTAAAATAGCAAAAACAAAATAAATGTGTCCAGCACTAGGAGTCTAGTTATATAAATTATGACACATGTATATGGTGGGGTACTGTATAGCCAGGAAAAAGGATACAGTTTGTGATTATTTGGGAAAATCTCTAATTCATGCTATAAAATATGAAGGCAAGGTAAGGGACTCTGTGGATGTGTGTGTGTGTGTATGTGTGTGTGTGTGGGTGGTGTGGGTGTGAGTGTAGGGTATGTGTGATAGGAATCAAAGAACACTGTTTTCAATGACTATATTTGAGGAGATGAACTAGGGTTGTTATAGAGATAGAAAGGAGGCATATGGTTGAATTTTCTAATCTTGTCCATGCATTTTTTAAAGTTCAATGGACATTATTGGAGAGAGATTATAAACAAGTTTAGTTTTCTTCTTTACACTTCTCTCTGTTTCTAAAAACCAACAAAAATGGATAAAAATTAAATTAAGAAAAAATTATGGAAAGAAAAACATGTGGAAGATTTTTAAGGGGTAATTAAATAAAAGGAAAGAAATATAAATGGGCAATAAGCATTAAATCTTTAAACTATTGTAATTAAATACAAATAAAAATGAAATATTATTTGACATAAAATTACATATGTAAATTTTTACTTAACAAAAATATTTTGATGATAATATATGATGTTGGGAGCATACTGAGAAATGGGCATAGTTAAAGTATAGGGCAAAGCCTGTCTGGTTAAAGATTTCACAGTATTTTAAATTCCACCTTAAGTTTTATCCTGTAGAAATAATCATGGATATTAATAAAGACTTGGCTTCAGAGATTTTTACTGCAGTGTTTTGGTGATAGGAAAAAAAGTGTAATCAGCTGTATGTTCACGGTACATTCATAGCATGAAATACTAGGCAACCATTCAAAATCGTTGTGGAAAACAATTTGGTATAAATTATTTAGTGTAAAATGCAGACAATAAAACAGTCCAAACGGTTTGAGCCAAAATTTAATCTAAAAAGTGTGAATTCTCACAGCAAAATGTATCTAGGAAATGCACCAAAATATTTAAATGGATGTTCCTAGATCATGGGATTGTGATGGATGTTGACTCTTCTTCCTCTGCTTGCCCATTCGTAAATCCCTGCCATCTATATTCCCCAGCCAGTTGCAGAGCGTGGACATCTCATTCATCTTTTAAGCCAAACTTATTTGAACGCCTACTATGTGCAGTGCTCCGCACAGCTCCTGCAGCTGGGAGGTTCACAGACGCACTGGAAGGACACTGAGCGAAGGCATCTCCTGACTTCCACCAAGGACGAGAGGAGCACGGGGTCTGTCCTGGGAAAGATCACTCCTGGAGTCTCCAGAGTTCCCGTCTAAATCTCTGGGATGATTTCTAACGCTGTCAGATGCAAACCCCACCGGGCTGTGAATCTCGTGTGTGATTTCCCTCCCCACCCTCAGCCCATTCTGGAGGAAAGGGTTATCTCGTCACGGGATCTTACCTTATCTCAGCTTGAGGAGCAAGGCGCTCCTCAGGAGGGCTGGACAGCAGTTGGGAGGGCCACAGGGCCGGGCTTGGCTGCCCTCCTGGGTGGGGCTGGGGAGAGCCCCAGGTGTGAGATCAGAGCCAACACTATAATGCACCAAGAGCCATTCTCCAAGCCGTCAGTAATACTTTCATTATTTCCAGATTCCTCTGAAAGACAGCCAAGGTCTGTCCAGATCTGCAGAGAATACTGAGACTAGAGGGGGCTGTCCCCCGACCCCCGGCTCCCCAGCATGACGCCTGGCACACGTGGGTGCTCTATGGAGATCTCTGAGTGTGGACTGAAGGAGCCTCCCCTCTAAGACCTCCCTACGCGGGCCCATCTCCTCCAGGGTAAGCTCTTCCCCCACGCCCCTCACTTACTGCGGTTACTGGGAACCCAGGATGGGCTGTCACCCCTGTGCTGCGTCATTTATGGCTCCATACTTACTGTTGCTCCAAGAGTCCCAGTCGACTGGAGCTACTTCAGGCTTTGCGTTTCTGCATGCATCTGTGTCCCATTCACCTGCGTGTAAACACAGTTACACAGCAACGTGATGTTCCCTGAAACGCCACGCTCTTTCTCCAAACGCACATGCTGTGGGCACACACACAGCAACAGACACAGACATACATACACACATGCAGAGACACATAGACACATGCACAGCTGCACACAGACACACCCACACAGACACAGACACACAGACACACAGGTGCACACACACACACGCACGCAGGTCCTTTAATTATTTCACAGCTCTAGAGTCCGTAAAACACACACCCAGTAAAATAGCTTGTTGTAAGACTGGTAGCAGGTGCAGAGAACAGCCGGCCTATAGCGGCCTCCCCTCTCTTCCCATTAGAGTGTCCCTTGAGGTCCAAACCACATGGGAGGCCTCACGGTGTGCACGTAGCCCTTGGGTGATGCTCAGCCTGTCTCTCCAGGAGGAAACCTGGAGCATTTGGCAGCCTTGGTCCCAACTGTCTAGGCTTTCCCTGGAATTTCACCTCATTAAAGGCTCTAAGCAAGGCACTTGGAGAATGTGGCTCTAACATCTCAGAGCTGGTCAACTTCCCCATCTAGTCTCCTCCTGCTGAATAATTGTGACCCGTTATAGTTTTTATTCTGTTGGTAATTTCATGCCTTATGCTAAATCCATATTGAGTACTTAATCTTGTTAAGAAACATCCACAAAATATTTATTACTAGGAGACTTAATTCATAGGTAATTGCATCCTACTTTTTTCCTAAAAAAAACTTTTATTTTATGCCTTTTTGTGGAATAATTAAAAACATCATTTTCGTTTTGATCTTTGGGGGATTAAAACTATATTTAATCATGCTATGTTTTTTTATTATTATTTTTGTTCTTGTGTTACAGCAAATGTGCAGTGGTTTTTATCTCCTCTTTGTACTTGCAATAACATATTATTTGACCATGAATCACTTTAATGGATTGAAACATAAGCATGTGAATTGAAAAATAGATACATTAGTCAAATCAATAAATAAATATGAAAATATATTTCTACGATGAAAAACCATCTTGGCTACTGTGTCCTCCAACTTGGACAGAGAGAGCTGAAATATACGGCTGTAAAATATAGCTTGCCATGTCAACTAGCCAGTGCCTGCAGCCTAAAAGGAATTTTGAGCACTGGGTAAGTAGTATTTCATCAACAAAATCATAAAATAAAGACATTAAAATGAAGGGATGATGGAGTGCCAGAGGACGTTTGTAAAATCACCCTTCAGTCTGAGGCTGGAGTAGTTTAGTATTAGACATCGCATGCTTTCATATAAATTTGCTTACCAATAGCATGTAAAGCAAGCAGTGTTACCAGGCTGGCCCCGTAGCAAATATATTCCTACTATTTTTGCTGGACAAACTTTGCTTGCACTCAATGGTCCAGCTGGGGTAGAAATAAATAATTCATCTCTGGTCTAAAAAAGTATGAGTATGACAGTCTTCACCCAGAGTATTTGCCTTTGCTAATTAACGACTTAACATCATTCCTTTTAGCTATTCAAAAGCCAGCTACCCCGTTTTTATATACTCCTCCTTGTGTGCTGTCTTTATTGGATGAAATCCCCTATTACTCATAATCAATGTTCAATCTCTAATTTCATAAGATAATAAAATGGGCTGCAAGGGTTATTAGTAGTTACATTGTGTAACTTATCAGTTATTTGTCAGATGAGTGTCGGAATATAATTAACATGCATTATTTTAACGAATACAACTGAGATATAAGGATTTTAAGTGACTTGCCTTTCTCAGAAACTAGGCACAAAATACAGTGAGGAGATCTGTATTTGCATTTATTTACATAACGGCATGCCTTTTTTTTTTTTCATTGCACTTAGTATTAGTTAATATCTTTCAACTGCAAATTGCTGCAATTTGTTGTTTGATTGTATTTTTACACACATTAATGAGATCAAGCAGCATTAATTAAAATTTGTAGGTTCTATTGGATGGGGACTAAAATTGGATGGATGAGTTGTATAGCTGTGAGATCAGGTAGAAACATTCTAGATTCAGAGCTGGAAGGTCTTCTAGTGTTTTTGTCATCTATGCCATTTCCAAGACTCCCTCAGAGAGAAAGGGGAGTTTTCTCTGCTTCTCGCAGGCCCCACCTCTGGACCTCTGTGTCCTTCCGCCTTGGCCAGCGGTGAAGATTGTATGGCAGAACCGAGCGCTGCAGGATGTGAACGTAAGGGATAAACTGTTAGATTTTACTCCTCTCTCTAGTTTAAAGTGGTGGACTCTTGTTTTTCCTGCTCTGTTGTCGTTCTTCAGTTGCCAAGTCATGTCTGACTCTTTGCAACCCCACGGACTGCAACACACCAGGCATCTCTGTCTGTCGCCATCTCCTGGCGTTTGCCCAAGTTCATGACCATTGAATCAGTGATGCCATCCAACCGTCTCATCCTTTGTTGCCCTCTTCTCCTCCTGCCTTCAATCTTTCCCAGCATCAGGGTCTTTTCCAGTGAACTGGCTGTTTGCTGCTCTAGGTCTATCCAAACTGCCATTGACAGTCAGCCAGGGAACCAAGCAAGACTCTCAGCTCAGATTGTGATTTATAATTTAGACTTTATTTTTTCTTCTCTCACAAGGATTGTGACCTGTCCCAGGAGCTGGTCTCTGGAAAACAGAGGCTGGGAGTCAGAGCTCATGTGGCATTAGAGGTGTCCAGCCTGGCCCTCCCTTGGCTGCTGGGGAGACAAGATTGCTGTCCGAGAGGGAGCTGAACCTCGGGGGCTCTGAGACGGGATGCAGGTAGGAGTCCTGGGGCCCCGCTGGAAGCTTCAGCGGGCATCCCTCTTGCGTTATGTCGTCTGGGCTCCAGGAGCGTGGCTCTGGGAACCCACCAGAGAACCTTACAGTTCTGTCACCTCACACTGTCCATTTTAGTAAATGGAGTGAGAGCAGAACCCCTGACACAGGAGGCAGGCTGGCTCTGCCCTCCTTGCCCGTCCAAAATCATCCCTGCTCCAGCAGAGGCAGGAACCCACGCAGCACTCATGACCATCTGGCAACCAGCACAGGGAAGAGATGCTTTTGGGGATGCTGGGCACATCTTACTGCCAAAGATCCAACTGTGCCAGTTTCCATGTGTACTTTGTATAAGACGTTTCATTCAGGGCGACTGGTATGACACTGAGCTTGCTTTACCCCCGCCCCCTGCTTTTCCTTGCGTGCATTCTCTGTCCAGTTGGTTTTGGTTACACTGTAGCCCACCCACACGCCCGGTGCAAAGACGGGTGAATGACAGTCAGAGACGATTGAGGGCAATTGCGGTGACATCTCTGCGGACCATCTGCAAATGCCAGGGATATGTTTGTGGAATACTCTAGCCATGATTTTGCAATCTGTAGTTCAAACTTTTTTCCTTTCAATTGTTTTTTTTTGGGGGGTGTGGGGGGCAGAGTATACAGAAACTCATTGAAATAAAAATTATTTTTCAATCACAGATATGTTAGTGCTATTTAAATGCCATACGGGGAATACTGTATGCACATAAACATTTAAAATAATGCCAGTAAAAATTATAGTGACTCATTGTGCAGACCACCCTGGGCTAGCCAGCTTCAGCTGATTTTGATCACAACACTGTTTCTAGGTCAACATCAGGCTTTATTTAATGTATCGACCTCAACATATTTTTGTCATTAAAGTTACTAATAAATGTGATTTAATTTTTCATGCAGTAAATTGTTTATTGTCCTAATGCTGTGTGCTTGGAGGAAATCTTAGGGTCATTTCTTATACAAAGCACCTTCCATTTACAGAAACGCCAGACTTATGGCTACAGCTGTATTTCTTGTGTCTGAGTCCTCATTCCCTGAGTGTGAAAACTTTATTGCTCATTATCTACTGGGCTGTGATGAAGTGACAGATGATTTATTGGGAGCCAAAAACTGTGTTTCCACGGTGAACATTTTTATCCTTTTGTGCTGCGGTCCTGCCGGCCTCCTCTAACTGCCGAGGCACAAGCAAACGCGGCTCCGGGCGGCAGGGGCTGGCCGGCTCCCTCATAAAGGCCCACATTTCAGATCTCACTCTGCTCCTAATTTGATTCAATTCCCCTTTGTTGCTTAAAAATTCAATTTGTTTAATTGAGCTGTTTGACAGTAAAATCTGAATTCCATGCATTTTAACCATTCATATTAAATTTCCCTCTGTATAGTACTTTTATTAATGTGCTTTACAGGCGGAGGCTTAATTTAAATTCGGTGACCTCACAAGCTTATAAAAAGATCCGAATTCTTTTTTTGCCCCTCAAACCTAAATTAAAACGAATCAATGCAAACCAAAGGTACAGTTGTGATTCCTGGGCTGCATTTAATGAGTCAGGAAGAGAAAAATGCTGAGGTATGGGAGTGTGGAGGGTGAAGGGGTGTGTGTGCCTATTTTATACGTGTATTTTCATATTTTAATGGATGACATAATATTGTGGCAGAAATGAAAGTCTAAATGACCTGCCTTTAACGGTTAAAAAAGCAACTCTCTATTCTCCATTAAAAAGGTAGGTGAAGCATTGTAGGATGGATTCTACATTGTCTACTTTTTACAGGGTTACACATTTATTGACATTTAAAGAGCTGAACATCTTTTCCTTTAGGATTAATAAGATATCCAGAAACCAACATAAGATTTTTAAGGTTTACTAAACTTTAATCTGTAAAATTTAATAGCAATATCCGAGTCGTTATGTGTATGTAGAATGCCGTGTGCCTTTACAAACACTTTTGAGCAATGAATTATGTTACAAGAATGGGTTGGCTGTGTATCATTATGTCCAGGTAAATGCCAGAATGATGACATAATTGGTAGTTGGGAGTAAAATACAACCCCTGTAAAATGTTACTAAGGTAAATGTGGAAGGCTTGTAATTCATTATACATAAACATGACTTCTAGGTATTTATCATTTCGTGAAATATAGGCTAACTTGATCTCACCAGGCATTGTGTTTCTCTCGCCTTTGTTATTTCATTTAGATTGTGACCATGTTCTGCTTCAAGATCTCTAATTCCTTTTTATTCCACCCTTTTCCAGGGGACCCCAGTGAATTTTAAGTCTCTTTCCACACACTGGAGACCAAGTATTCTGTAAATGCTAAATCCTGAAAGCTGGCCTTAATAGGAAGGAGAGTCCACCAATTTCAGACAATGATAAATTTATGGCTTTGGATGAAAGGTCAGATGGCTATTTCAGGCCTCGAAACAGCCCAATTTCATAATACCCGGCACCTTCAGAAAAGACATTTTTGCACCCTGGTGCCTGTTAGTTCCTGCTAAAGACGCAGAGTGATAGTTTGGGAGTCGGGAGGCCCATTTCCCACCTGTGCGCCGCCTTCCCGTCGCCCTGGGCGACTGTTTAACTTTTAACCCGCTTGTTCACACAGCCTACATGCATAAAAGTACAACGTACCACACAAGGAAGCGGGTCTGGCAACGTTGTTTTATGCCGTTTGCCAGAAGACACATTACTCCTGTGTTCAGACATTTTCTGCTGTCCCAAAGAAAGAAGTCATTTTCTCTAAATGGCCACTTTCGCTTTAAATTCATCCGGTTTCAGGCCATCTTGGCCCCTCAACATGAACAAGGCATCTCACTAAGATAAAGAAGGCAGTCAAAAATGCCATTGAAAAGGGCCTTTGTTTGCGTGTTCTTTTGGGGTCTTTGGTTTTATAATATCTCATCAAGCCCCTGCTCTGCATTCCAGCCGCTGTCTAGTCCTGGGAGAGACGACCGCTTTCTAACTAGGAGGTATATCTCTCCCAAGGTCTTGAGCCACGGCCTGCGGATTAGCCTCAGCACCACTTGGGGCTTCCCAGTCTGCGTTCAGGCCGGGTGGCATTTTGGAGCGGATGTGGCAGGAAAGACATCTGACGCGGCAGCTGTGCAGCACATGGCCAGCCCTTGGCCCGCTGGTTAATTAATGGTACCAGAGAATAGTTAACGGAATCGTCTGGAATCAGCACTCTTTCCACTAATGGGGTCCATCTCTTCAAGCTTGGGGTAACTCCCCTGTGGAGATAGGACATGGAGACGAAGGAGCAGAGGAGAAGTTCCATAGAACCCCAACACAACTGGGGTGTCTCTAGGTCAGTGGGTGACACGCTTCAAGCATGTGTTTGGCCTGGAGGCTTCTGCGATCCACAGAAGCAATAGAAAAACACTAGCTTGTCTAACCTTGTTTATTCCTGCATTCCTTGCATGTATTTAATTTATCTATTTCTCTTCCTCACATATTCCCCCAAAGGCGACCATCCCAATTTACAGAGTGACAAAGAACAGGATTGGATGGCTGAGATTTTCTCTATAAATATTCCTGAGTTGACAAGGGTATTTCATTCCATCTAGAAACTGAGAAACCTGTAAGAAAAGACCTCAGGTTTTCTGGAGGGGATCATGCTCTTTAACTGAAAGAAAACCAGCAAGCAGACCTTCGGTGCATGGGTGAAATGTGCTATGGAAGTTGCCTTTTCCCTAGTAAAGCGTGTTGGATAAAACTCAAGATGAAATAGCTGCCTACATCTGCTCTCATCTAAATAGTAAGCATTTTGAGGTCCCAATGCCTGGGCAAAGGGGATAAAGGTGATGGGGAAGGAGAAAAGAAAATTAAAAGACGTTTCCTAACTCTTCTTCTAGATCTTCCCTCAGGACCTTTATGCAGCAAAAAGTCAGAACAGAGGATGCTAAAGAGTCAACAGTCAGGAGTCTATTTTTTGTGTGCGAGTACCCACTCCAGCGTTCTTGCCTGGAGAATCCCAGGGATAGGGGAGCCTGGTGGGCTGCTGTCTATTGGGTTGCACAGAGTCAGACACGACTGAAGCAGCTTAGCAGCAGCAGCAGATGATTAACCATAGAGAGACATGATTTTTTGGACTGTCCTGCCCACTCTCTACAGAAAGAAGAGGAGATAAGAAATCAGAGGCCTGTAACTTCGAGAAACTGGACAGCCGAAAACTGACTTTGGGTTTTTAACCTTCTCGGTGAAAGCGTAAACCTATGGTGACTGCACAAAATTCTGATTTTTTCTGCCACCATCTGAAGCATTGCTTTTCCTTTTGTTTTTCTCATGGTCTCCTCTCTTCCTCCGCCAACTCTAGAAACAGCTTAGGGGACAAAATCGTGCTTTTCTCTGATTAACTGTGATGGCAAGTGCTTGTCACACAGGGAAAGGCAGTGAGTGCCTTGACTTCTGCTTCGCTTAACTCAAAAGACTGTGTTAAGAGAAAGGAGTCAATTGATAATGCTAATGTCAACATTTAACACGGTTTCTAAATTGTTGATTCCATTTATTTGGACAGCACACAGCGCGAGGCAGCTCTATGATGACCTGTGTTAGCTGGCTGAGCCACAGTGGACTTGTAGGTAGGTTTGCAGGTGGGTGCTGGGGTAAGGTGATGTCTAAGTTGAACCTTAAACTAAATATTTATATTGACAAAAAGAGAGGATAAAAGACATTCTAGCCTGAGAAGGTAACTGGGTTAGGGATGACCTCCTTTGGTTATTTGGGGTCAGAAGTATGCAATGTTCTTCCTACATTATGAGAAACTCAATCTGAATTTTAAAGTGAGGGCTCCTTGGGTTTGACAGCCTCTGAGACCACGTTCAAGTTCTAGTTTTGTGATTTCCTGGCCACAGGCCCCAGTGACCCTCCGTTCCACTCAGAGAGATGAGACATGCAGACGAGACCTACTTCATGGGGTGTGATGTGGACTGACTGCCATGATGGAGCATCCCCTTGGCTTTCCACGTGAGTGCCTAGCACATTGAAGCTGGAATCTATCAGCATGCTTTGCTGTTGACTCTGACTCCATGGATCCACCACTAGAAACCGAGATCTTCCCAAAGTGCTGGATTCAGCCTGAGCGCCACCAGAAAACTGGCTCAGGCACCAAATAATGCTAAACAATGGTGCCCAGACCTGGAGAGTAGGTTCTTTCTCCTCTTTAACTTTCAAGATAAATGCTTTTGTTATTTTGTAAAAATGGTAAAGATTTATTACAAGGAATTAAGACTTTGATGGAGCTTCCCAGGTGGCATTAGTGGTAAAGAACCTGCTTGCCAATGCAGGAGATATAAGACATTTGAGTTTGATCCCTGGGTTAGGAAGATCCCCTGGAGGATGGCACGGCAACCCACTTGAGTATTCTTGCCAGGAGAATCCCATGGACAGAAAAGCCTGAAGGGCTACAGTCCATGGGGTCACAGACATGATCAAAGTGACCTAGGAGTGCTTCATGTTTAGTGGACTTTTTTTTTTAATATCCTTTCCTTTCCCACTTCAAAGGTGGCTGGGCAAAGGTAAGGGGAAGCAGTTGTAAGAACTTGGAAGCTTTAATATGTTCAGTTTATGTATGAAAAAAAAAACTAGTATACACGAGAAAAGAAGAGAAGAAGAGAAGCTAAAGGTAAAGGAGAAAAGAAGAGAAGAAGAGAAGCTAAAGGCAAAGGAGAAAAGGAAAGATATGCCCATCTGAATGCAGAGTTCCAAAAACCAGCAATGAGAGATCAGAAAGCCTTCTTAAGTGATCAGTGCAAAGAAATAGAGGAAAACAATAGAATGGGAAAGACTAGACATCTCTTCAAGAAAATTAGAGATACCAAAGGAACACTTCATGCAGAGATGGGCACAATAAAGGACAGAAGTGGTATGGTCCTAACAGAAGCAGAAGATATTAAGAAGAGGTGGCAAGAATACACAGAAGAACTATACAAAAAAGATCTTCATGACCCAGATAACCACGGTGGTGTGATCACTCACTTAGAGCCAGACATTCTGGAATGTGAAGTCAAGCGGGCCTTGGGAAGCATCACTATGAACAAAGTTAGTGGAGGTGATGGAATTCCAGATGAGCTGTTTCAAATCTGAAAAGATGATGCTGTGAAAATGCTTCACTCAATATGCCAGCAAATTTGGAAAACTCAGCAGTAGCCACAGCACTGGAAAATGTCAGTTTTCATTCCAATCCCAAAGAAAGGCAATGCTAAAGAATATTCAAACTACCACACAATTGCATTCATCTCACATATTAGCAAAGTAATGCTCAGAATTCTCTAAGCCAGGCCTCAACATTACATGAACCATGGAATTCCAGATGTTCAAGCTGGTTTTAGAAAAGGCAGAGGAACCAGAGATCAAGTTGCCAACATCTGTTGGATTATCGACAACACAAGAGACTTCCAAAAAACATCTACGTCTGTTCTATTGACTAAGTCAAAGTCTTTGTGTGGATTACAGCAAACTGTTAAAAATTCTCAGATGGGATACCAGACCATGTGACCTGCCTCCTGAGAAATCTGTATGCAGGTCAGGAAGCAACAGTTAGAAGCTGACATGGAACAACAGACTGGTTCCAAATAGGAAAAGGAGCACGTCAAGGCTGTATATTGTCACCCTGCTTATTTAACTTCTATGCAGAGTACATCATGAGAAACGCTGGACTGGAAGAAGCACAAGCTGAAATCAAGATTTCTGGGAGAAATATCAATAACCTGAGATATGCAGATACACCACCCTTATGGCAGAAAGTGAAGAAGAACTAAAGAGCCTCTTGATGAAAGTGAAAGAGGAGAGTGAAAAAGTTGGCTTAAAGCTCAACATTCAGAAAACTAAAATCATGGCATCTGGTCCCATCACTTCATGGCAAATAGATGGGGAAACAGTGGAAACAGTGAGAGAGGCTTTATTTTCTTGGGCTCCAAGATCACTGCAGATGGTGACTGCAGCCATGAAATTAAAAGATGCTTGCTCCTTGGGAGAAAAACTATGACCATCCTAGACAACATACTAAAAAGCAGAGACATTACTTTGCCAACAAAGGTCTGTCTAGTCAAAACTATGGTTTTTCCAGTGGTCGGGTATGGATGTGAGAGTTGGACTATAAAGAAAGCTGATTCATTTTGATATTGGCAAATCTAATACAGTTATGTAAAGTTTAAAAATAAAATAAAATTAAAAAAAAAAAAAAGAAAGCTGAGCACAGAAGAATTGATGCTTTTGAACTGTGGTGTTGGAGAAGACTCTTGAGAGTCCCTTGGACTGCAAGGAGATCCAACCAGTCAATCCTAAAGGAGATCAGTCCTGAATATTTATTGAAAGGAATAATGCTGAAGCTGAAACTCCAATACTTTGGCCACCTGATGCGAAGAACTGACTCATTGGAAATGCTGGGGAAGATTGAAGGTGTGAGGAGAAGGGGATGACAGAGGATGAGATGGTTGGATGGCATCACTGACTCAATGGACATGAGTTTGAGTAAGCTCCAGGAGTTGGTGGTGGACAGGGAAGCCTGGCATGCTGCAGTCCATGGGGTCACAAAGAGTCAGACATGACTGAAGGACTGAACTGCACTGAACTGAGTATACATGTCTATCCTGCTGAAACTGGAGCCTATTATACAGAGTGAAGGAAGCCAGAAAGAAAAACACCAATACAGTATACTAATGCATATATATGGACTTTAGAACGATGGTAACAATAACCTTGTATGCGAGACAGCAAAAGAGACACAGATGTATAGAACAATTTTTTTGGACTATGTGGGAGAGGACGAGGGTGGGATGATTTGGGAGAATGGCATTGAAACATGTATATTACCATACGTGAAACGGATTGCCAATCCAGGTTCGATGCATGAGACTGGGTGATCGGGGCTGGTGCACTGGGATGACCCAGAGGGATGGGATGGGGAGGGAGATGGGAAGGGGGTTCAGAATGGGGAACACATGTACACCCATGGTGGATTCATGTCAATGTATGGGAAAACCACTACAATATTGTAAAGTAATTAGCCTCCAATTAAAATAAATAAATTTATATTAAAAATTTTTTTGATGTGGATAATTTTTAGTCTTTATTGAATTTGTTACAATGTTGCTTTTGTTTTATGTTTTGGTTTTTTGGCCAGGAAGCATGTGGGATTCCAGCTCCCTGACCAGGGACTGAACCTGTACCCCTGCACTGGGAGGTGAGGTGTTAACCCTGGCTCACCAGGGATGCCCCACCTACCCAATTTTAGGAAATTATATCATTTCCTTAGTGTTTACCTTTACTGCTACATATCCTCTCACATTTGGTACTTACCTACTTTTAAAATGACATCTTTATTCCCCTGTAAAAAATGAGAAAATAGTGATGTTACATTAGTCTTAACCTACCCTTCCTCTTCACTACCCAAATGTTGAAATTGTTTTTAGAGTGTTGAAATTCTACACGTCTGGGTTTCATCTTTCTGTCATCATTCTCACACTTGTCATGGTTTAATCTCCAGATCAGCAGCTTGGTCCTCGTCACCCATCCTTGGTCGGTCATCTCTCTGTTTACTTGCTGATGGACTGCTTTTGCTCTCCAGGTGTTTCTACTAGAAAGCCTTATAGAGACTATATTTCTTGACTCCCTGAATGTTTGTTTTCTTTAATACTTGAATTACAGTTTGGCCAGGTGCAACATTCTTGGGTTAACACTTTCTCTCCCTGAAGATTTGGTTAAGTGGACGGTTCTGAGAGCAGACCCATTCTTTTCCAGATCCTCAAAGGATTCTTCTCTTGGAAGATCAATACCTTTACTGGCATGTATCTCAGTATTGATGATTCCATATCATTTTTTTTTTTTGGTTCACAGAGTACCCCTTCTATCTATTGATTCAACTTGTCTTATTTCTGGAAAGTTTTCTTAAATTATATCTCAAAGTTTTTGTTTTGTTTTTCCTTTTCTGTTCCAATTCTTCAGCTCTCTACTTCAGAAACACCATTTATGTGTTTGCTGGACACGTTTTTCTCTATCTTACCTACGTGTTATTTCCCCACTCCTGTTTCACGTTGTTTATTTCCATTATATTTGTTCCATTTCTCTTCCTGTCTTCCATGGGCTGACTTGTCAGTAGATCTTTCTATGGTGCTATCAGTCACGTGACCTTCATTTCTCTGATGGTTTTAGTTTTTCATCCACTCTTCTTTTTATTTCTTCTTTTACGGTTGCCTCTCTCTGTATTTTCTGAACTCCTGTAGCTTTGCTCTGAGGTTTTACATTAAAGAAGTAATTATTTCATTAAGTTTTTCATGGGGCTTGTTTGGCCCCAATCTTCATCTGCTCCATGGAAACCTCTTTCTAGTGAGGGTTCTCTACTTATCATTTGTTTTCCTGTTAATTCCCTCCCCTTTCCAGCAATACTCTAAATGTGTTCTGTGCTTACTCATTTTTTGAAAAAAATTATGACTCATCTTGGAATGGGGTGAATTGTTCATGGGCCAGCCCTTTGAAGGAGTTTGATGCTGGCAAGGGCCAAGCCAGTGTTCTGGGAGAGCTGATCTCTTCTTGATTATTAAAACAGTTCTTCACACAGTATATTGTTTTGGCACTTAGCTCTCCACAGCCAGTGTTTGTTCATTCTGCTCTATCTTTCTTGCTTCTCCATGTAACAAACAGAATCCAGGGGAGAATTCTTGACCAGCTGGTGTATTCAGTTCTTGGGTTCTGAACCCAGGGATCTTAGATTTCGTCCCTCTTGGTATGTTGCCTGCTATATAGAATTATAACCTGAAAGCTTTTTACAAGCTCCGTGGACACCAGATGAGACTAACAGTTAAATCAGTAGAATTGAGTGGATTAACCTCTGTCCTACGAGTGGGCCTCATGTAATCTGTTGAGGTTCTGAGAGAAAAATACAGGTCCCTCTAGGAAGAGGAAAGCCAGCCTGTGGGCTTGAGCTGAAACCTCAGCTCTTCCTTGGGTCTCCAGACTGTAGTCTACTCTGAGATTCTGAACTTGCCCACCTCTGCAATCGTATGAGCCATGTCCTCAAGACGAATGCCTCTCTATATGCATGCACACCCTGTTGGTTCTGTTTCTCTGGACAGCCCTGAATAATAGAGCATGTTTGAAATGATCAAGGATGTTACTGTGGGGATGGGGGTACCTAATGAGGAGGCAGACAGGCAGGAGACTGGACCCTAGGGGCCACCCAGAGCCCAATCACTGGGCTTTTCAGGCCAGGGAAGGAGCCTGGGAACATGCCTCTAAGTGTGACGGGTAGCAAAGCTGTGCTAGACTGTTTGCAACACAGCTTCTGCACAGCCTGCCTGCATTCATGCCTCTGGGCCATCCCTCCAACGTGGCCTCAAGTTGGTCATGTGCCTTGATTTCCTCAAGGAGACGGTCGTGGGCAGTTCATAGGTATGCAGCTTGTCCTGTCTTGCTGCTCTCTGATCCCCCCAGACCACCTGGAAAGAAGCCCAGGCTAGCCTCACAGAGGCTGTGTGACCCATGGGGCTGAGGAGAACCACACCAGCTCAGCCCCTGTCTTGAGATTTCCAATCTGACAGTTTCCACTCAGCTCAAGCCGGGTCCCCTGCTCATCATAGAGGTCAGCCGAGTGAGTCCTCACTGGAAGAACCACCCAAATGACCCCTGGAATCTTGAGTAACAATACATGTTGGAGAAGCACTGCATTTTGGGCAGTTTACCATGTGGGAAAGGCTGATTCTCAGCAAACACAGAAGGAAGGGCAGCAGAGGGAGACAACATGGCCATTGGAGTAACCAGCTGCCCGCTGGCACCTTGGCACAGTGGCCGTGGGGAGGAGGTGCAGGATGGGGGGCGGCGGGTGGCAGGGACTCATTCTGCGTGTGTTTTTAAAAATTTACTATTGAAGTATAGTTGATTACAATGTTGTGTTAATTTCTGCTGTACAGCATGGAGACCCACTTACACGTGTATATGTACATTCTTTCCCATTAGGGTTTATCACAGGATACTGAATATAGTTCCTTGTGCTATACAGGAGGACTTTGTTGTTTATCTATCCTATATATAATAACTTGCATCTTGTTGCCGTTGCTCAGTTTTTAAGTCGTGTCTGACTCTTTGTGACCCCATGGACTGCAGCACACCAGACTTCCCTGTCCTTCACTATCTACTGGAGTTTGCTCAAACTCATGTCCATCGAGTTGATGATGCCATCCAACCAACTGCCAGTCCCTCCCACCCCCAATGATTCTGAATGTATTTGGAGTGGGATTTGCTGATGCTCATGAGACACAGATATGATGTCGAAGGTTTGGGCCTGAGGAGTGATGTAACTGACTTTCTTTCATATAAAATGAAGGTTTCATGGACAAATAGCTTGTGGAAACCCTAGATTAGAGAGAGTTAAATGATTTATTTTACTGAGGAAGCTGTCCTGGTGTTTAACATGAGAGCCTGGGCCATCCATCTCCAAGAAGGCACAGCACACACAGGGCTCCTGAAGCACCATTCCTCCAGGGACAACCAGGGGGCATTTCGGAGCAGCCGCTGGACAGCTGGCGGAGACGTTGATGGTACAGAGGATGCTTGTTGACTGGAGCTGGACGTGGGTCAGGCACAGTCTTTCTGATGGCCGCATGATGAAATGCGTGTTCTCAGCGTTGAGATACCTTATTCAGGCCCCGTGGCTGGCAGGCGGCCCCACCACACTTCCAGCTGTATCCTGTCCGATGCCTCTGCTCTGGTCTTCCTGTTACTCCACATCCACCGAAAGAACTGGGACACAGTGTTCTCCTGGATGTGGTAGATGGAGATGCTTGATGCGGTAGTAGAGACAGGAGCTTCTGCAAGATGACAAGAAAAGCAGACGCTTCCTAAATGGGTGTCTTTCTTCAAGTCAGGGGAGGCTTGCAGGAAGCCACAGAGTAGTCAGGTGGGTTCTCCTAGGGCTCCAGGCCTCAGTGGGGAGAGAGTATTCACATCAGAAGGTGAGAGGAGAGTGACAAATGCTCCTTGCCTCACCTGCTGCTCCTGTCACTTCTCTGATCAAACATTATCCCAACAATCAGATTCAGATTCTTCAGGATGGTGTCCATTCACTGGCTTGTTTCTCCAGCTGATTCAGGCTCTCATGTCACCTCTGCCCTTCCCCACAGGGACTCTCCAGTCCCCTTTGGACCTCCTGTATCTCCAAGGCTATGCATTCACTTTCTGACCTTTATTATTTTGCATTTACCATTCCTCCTCCTTGAAATGCTCGTCTGACCTGACTTTGGAAACTAAATTATTTCAAAGTCCCTATGAAGAGATAGTGTCTCCACAGAAAACAAACTTATGGTACCAAAGGAGAAAGGGAGTGAGGGATAAATTAGGAATTTTGGACTAGTAGATACAAACTATTAAATATAAAATAGATGAACAAGGTCCTACCATATAGCACAGGGAACTCTATTCAATATCTTGTAATAAACCATAATGAGAAATTACACACACACTTATATATATATACACAAATCTTAGTTGCTTTGGTATACAGAGAAATTAACATAACATTGTAAACTAATTCTACTCCAATAAAAAATAAAAATAAAAGTTACTGTGTTTGCAAGCTTTCCAGGCTACTGAATCAGATTTAATGACTCTCTTCCCTTTCAACGGCAGTTTCTCTATACTCTTATGTATTGCTTTCTGTCCCTGGACTTTTCCTGAAGTCTGTCTGATAGGCAAGAAACACTGCCATGGGGGAGAGTACACAGCCTTGGAACCTGATGAGTTTGAATTCAGGTGCTATCACATGCTGGCCTTATCACTTGGATGTCATTTAACGTTTCTGAGGCTCAGTTTCCTTGTTTATCAAAGAGAGTTAATGTGAATACCTACAAAATAGCATCCCGTCAGTCTTCTCCTATAGACGGTAAGCTCTTCAGGGCAGGGATGGTTCTTCCTTTTCCTATTCATTACTGTATTTCCAGTATCTAGTACAGGCAGGGACTGCCTATAATAGGCTCTGGGTAAACATTTGAGGCTTCCCTGTGGCTCAGCTGGTAAAGAATCTGCTGGCAATGTAGAAGACCTGTGTTTGATCCTTGGGTTGGGAAGATCCCCCGGAGAAGGGAAAGGCTACCCACTCTAGTATTCTAGCCTGGAGAACTCCATGGACTGTGTAGTCCATGGGGTCACAAAGAGTCAGGCAGGATTGAATGACTTCCACTTCAAACATTTGAGGGGTGAATGAATGAAGTCAAGAGCTAATTGCAACCAACAAAATAGGCCACTGACATAAGGTGCTTGGCGTGGCCGGCTTGCACTACTGCGGCTAACATCAGGTACTGCTGTTAGCTCTCAGTTGAATGGGACTACTGCTCCTGCTCCTGAGGATTTGTGGATACTGGAGAACAAGCCTTGTTCATCGTTGTCTTCTCAGTTAGACCCTTCCATGTGGTGAGTGTCTCAGGCCGCTGCGTATAATTTCATGATCATTGCAACTGGAAACAAACCTTAGATAGAAACAAAACCCAAGATTCTGTCTTCTCTCTTTGAGCTTATGGCCATCTGTGTACACGTTACGACACTGTGAGCCCAGCAGCCAGATAACACGTACGTTTTATTGTGGAATAGAGGTTGACTGAGTAAAAGCATTAGTTGCTCAGTTGTGTCCAACTCTTTCCGACCCTGTGGTCTGTCTATAGAATTCTGCAGGCAAGAATACTGGAGTGGATGGTCATTCCTTTCTCCAGGGGATCCAGGGGATCTTCCCAACCCAGGGACTTAAACCAGGTCTCCTGTATTGCAGGCAGATTCTTTACCGCCTGAGCCACCAGGGAAACCCAGAGGTTAACTAGTAGCTTACATTATTTGGGCACTTACTACGTGAGAGCCCTTGTGTTTATTTTATTTTTAACTTATTTTATCCTGACAAAAACCTGATGAGGAAGTCGTGTTACTCTTCTTGGTAGACGGACCGGAAAGCAAAGCTCATGGAATCTTCTCAAGGTCACACAGCTGCGAAGGGTGGAGCTGCAATGCAGACCCAGGTGATGTGAGGGCAGGATATGAACAGGAGGGATCTGGCTCCTTCGTAGAAGGGGCACATTTTATAACTGCTGAGATGTGTCTTAGAGCAGCATTTGCCCAGTGAGCATTTGCATAACAAGCAGTAGGATTTCAAGGTACCAATTTTGGGTGGTGGGTGAATAAGTTGGAAACAGCTGGCTTTGGCATCTGACATGGCTGGCTTTCCTCATTATTTGCGTTAAAGTGAAGCCACTCAGTCATGTCCGACTCTTTGCAACCCCATGGACTATAGCCCACCAGGCTCCTCTGTCCATGGGATTTTCCAGGTAAGGGTACTAGAGTGGGTTGCCATTTCCTTCTCCAATCTGTGTGAAGACCTAGGACAAATCACTTCTCCCAGATTCAGTTGTTTTACTTTAATAATGGGCCTGGTATTGTCTGCCTAACTGGGCGGTGAGGAGTTTTGAATATAATAGTAACAGCTTCTGGCCCAGGTAGGAAGTCCATGGAAGTTCGTTCAGTTCCTTCTAAGGGATCAACCTCAGAGGAGCCCCACGTCCTCTGAGAAGTAGTCCTGTCTATGCTGGATGCTGGACTCCACCCTTCCCTGATGAGCCCATTGTCACTTTCCAAGAGGGTTCCAGGATGCTGGATGCTTTGTCTTAGGACCACATGGTTCCGTCTAGACTCACGGAGGCTGCCATGTGCCACGTGGCCTCTGGCGGCATGGTGGGCACCCCTCCAGCCCTCCTCTCCCCATCTCTCAGGACGCTTGACCCCATCCAACGACCCAGTCTGGGGACCCGCCTCTCCTCAGGGAAGATCCTGTCCTCACTTCTCCTTGTTGATAAAACCCTTGCAGCTTCTTTGAGCTTCTCTGGGAACATGGTTCTTGGAAGTCGTTTGCAAACATAAATCAACCAGAGCACTTGTTAAATGCAAAGTATGGGGTCCCTGCCCCCCTACTCTCAATCGGTAGGTGTGGAGTGAGGCTGCAGGTGTCTGGGTTTGTAATGAGCAGATGGTCTGAGCGTCACCCCTTAAGAAATACTGCTTTGGGTGTGAAGGACAACCAGGATAGATGGTCACCCTAAATATATGTTAATTTGGGCTCTTTAGGATGCTTAGGGACCACCTACCTGGGCGTCAAGTAAGGTCTCTGATTCTCAGTTCCTGTCTGCCTTATTTCCTAAAATCACGTGCCATGGAATGACTGGAAGTCACACTCAGCCCCCTGATGGGGCCACACGATGGCCAATGGCTGGCCCTTGCTTACTGGGGTACAGCTGTGGCCCTCTGCCCCCTCCAGGCCCCCTTCTGCCCGCAAGCTGCGCGTGGCCCCATCGCAAGCGGGAGCATCGGGCTCCCGGCACCTGCTCCCCAAACAGGACAAGCTGAAGTCCCTGTGCTGGCCCCTCCAGCCTCCTCTGCCCTTGGCCATGTGGGAAAGGGGGACGGTGTGACCTTTCCTGCAGAGAACAGGAGCTGAGCTTCTACAGAGCCCTGGTTTTCCAATTTGAGCTATTGCTGAGCCTGTAATATCTTCTCCGTTCATTGGAGGAGTCACTGCTCTGCTAGCCTCTAGTTCATTACTCATTAAAGCAGTTTGAAGTCAGGCACAGCGTGTCCTAAAAGGTGCTGTATGAAGCCAAATTAAATATATTTCAATGCAAGTGCACTCAGCCAGTTGCTCCCAAGAAAACCTGATAATTAGGACTCTAACTTGGTACCATGGTGTAATCTAGCCCAGAAAAGATGCTTATTATAGCCATGCCATTCACATAGGCATTTATGAAAATGCTTCAATTACATAGAAATATTTTAGGAGCGTGTAAGTTGGCTCGAGCAATCAGTTTGGACTGAAGATTGGCACACGGCATCTCAACCTCTGCCTCCATATAAATTATTGCACAGTTTCTTTTTTCTTTCCTATTCTTTCTTCTCCCTCTCCTCTCTTTCTCATAAAATCATTTTGCTTTTTTTAATTTCAAGCATAAATATTGATATTCTCACTTTTTGGGTTCTCCAAGTTAAAAAACAAGGCTTCCCTGGTAGCTCAGATGGTAAAGAATTTGCCTGCAATGTGGAAGACCTGGGTTCAAACCCTGGGTTGAGATCTTCTGGAGAAGGGAATGGCAACCCACTCCAGTATCCTGGCCTGGAGAAGTCCATGGACAGAGGAGCCTGGTGGGCTGCAGTCCATGGGGTCACAAACGGTCAGACATGACTGAGTGATTAACACGTGGTTAAATAACGGCATCCCATGAACAGTCATGGCATCAGTCGGCTTGGGCACCAGGACAAAATACCGCTGGCCACGGCAGGGCGACTTACACAACAGACGTTTATTCTTCCAGGTTCTGGGGGTTGGGCATCCGAGATCGGGGAGCCAGCGTGTCATGTTCTGGTGAACACTCCTTTCCTGGACTCTGGACGGCCGTCTTCTCGCTGTGCCTTCCCACGGCGAGGGCAACAGTGTACTGTCCCCTGTCTGTCCCTCTCAGGGCACTGGGCTCATCACGAGAGACCCACCTTTAGAGCCTCACCCAGCCCCAGTCGCTTCCCCAAGGCCCCACCTCCTAATGTCATCGCACTGGGGGTGGGGCTTCAATATATGAATTGTGGGGGGTGTCACAAAGGTTCGGTCCACAACGGTCACCGCTTGGGGTAAGTCATGGCGCATCCAAGCTGAATGATCCACCCTGTAGATACAGCAGAGAAGATGAAGGCAGAAGACTCCTCCCAAACGCTGCAGGGCTCTTAGTCATGCGGGCACTGTGGCTGGACGGAGCCTGCCCCCGGGAGCTCTGTGGCCTTGAGCCCTCCTGTTTCCCCAGCACCAAGGAGCCCATGTTAACTGGGAGCCGGCACAGCCTGATGTGGCTGCGTCCAGGGGCATCCCTGAGAGGGGGCGGAGGTCACGGCGGAGCCCTGTCTGCTCCACAGTGAGCCTGCGTGCGCCATTTTTCCCCATTTTTCCCTCCATCCCTGGGGTCTCTCCCCACTGCTCAGTCTCCCAGATGATTCCTGTGTCTGCAGCCATCTCCCTGTTGAGCAACAGAGGTGGGCCCCATCAACCTATCAGCCCTGGGACTTCCCTGGTGGTCCAGTGGCTAAGACTCCCCGCCTCCTGATCCCTGGTTGGGGAACTAAGGTTCCACATGCCACGTGGTGTGGCCAAAAAGGAAAAATACCAGCCCTTACTTAGGACATTTCTGCAAACTTGCAGCAAAGATGTGGTTTCCTTCCCAGAGTTTTTCACTCTAAGAAGACTCTGAGCGTTTTTAGAGTCCCCACATGCAGACATGTGATTTTTTGGAGTAGTTAAGAAGCAATGAACCCACTAGTCAGTGTATTAAAATGGCCTTAAAGTGGATCACACTTGACAGGGGCCTCTGAAACCCAGGCACGGTGGACTCAGGCCCCTTGCATGGTGTCACCCCTTCCATGTCAGCCCTGCAGAGGTGTCAGCGAGCTCTTCCCACCCAGCTTCTCAGCCCCACCCCGGTTTTCTTCCCGTGTCCCCCTGACTCTTCTGGCCCATAACAGGTGCCCAATTCACCAACTCAGCAGTGACCGTGGATGATCTATGTGAATATACCCCCAAAACAATGCTGGGTCTTGCTAAGGCAGCAGCCACTCAGCTGATTGTAAGCAGACCTCCATGCTGGGTCTGAAACTGTAGTGTGGCTGCAGGTGGGTCACAGTCTAGTGAGAAAAAAGGACCACTGAATGGGCTTGAGGGAGAGGGTGATGGATCCAGATGACAGATGCACAGGTGCGAGGGAGCGTGGAGGTGAGTGGCCACAGGCGTTCCTTCCTTTGGCAGCTAAGTGGCTGTCACCGGCTGGACACATAGGAGCTTCAGCCAAGCCACTCGGATCCATCTGACGAGAGGCTGGCCCACACTTCCAGCATGCGCCGTCTCAGGGTGGTGGCCTCCTGCCCAGCCTTCCATATTGAAACTGACTGTGCCCAGGCTGGTCCTGCTGGGAGGCCGAGCCCAAGACCACGGCTACTTCCTAGTCCTCACTCCGAAAGACTGCATCCTCCTTAGGGAAGTGGGAAAAGCCAAGACACATTCAGTCTGGTCTCGGAAGAAGTCAAGAATGAAAAACCCAAGCGGTAGGAAAGTGTGTGGTCTTAGGGGGTGCCAGAGCCTGGTGAGAATACTGCCACTTTGGGACTTGATTGGAGGATAACTTCCTGTGATGACTCCCTGTGATGATCAGAAACGTGAGCTCCTTGGTTCCCACTAAGAGCACCTGGGGAAGAAGGTGGAGGCCGTGTGGTAGGCAGAATACCAGAGCCAGAGGACCCCTTTCTCCATGTGGTTCCCCTCTGGTTGGGTTTCCGAGAGGCATCTTGGCACCTGGTAAAGAGAGCGTCCTCTGGGAGCCCAGGGCTAGGCAGCGAGGATGCTGTCGCCTGTCCCTCTGTATCAGGCCCTTCCACATGAAGACATTGCTCTGATGTGTTGCCAGCTGCTATTTATTATATTTGTAAGTAGTTTTCAGTTCCAGACCTAGGTCCCTCTGGTCGATCAGAAAGGTCATAAATATTGGTCATTGTAAGGACACGTTTTATAATAATAAATTCATTGGCTGCAGCGATTCACCCAGAACTCTGTGCCCAGGTTTCAGGCAGGAATCTGGCCTAAATTGAAATGCCTTGGCTGAAAGTTGCTCTAAAGCCGCTGCAAATTATTGTAACTCCAACTCACTCCATGTCTGTGAGCGTACATTAGAAGGACCCACAACTGTATTTACAATAGTTTTCTTTTTCCTTGCGTGTGTTTAGTAACAACAGTTCCCTTAAATCATAGTGGCAGATTGCCAGAGGAGAGAGGCGGTAACGAGACTCAGTTTTAACCGGGGGAGCGCGGGACTGACGGCTTTCTGCAGCGTGGCTGGCAGTGGATCGAAAGGCAGGAGGCTGGCCGATCACCTTAGGTAACGAAGCAAGGGGAGTGATGGGACCACTGAGGAATCGGGCCCGGGAGGCAGCGGTAGACCGCGGACTCCTCGACAGCCCAGGCTTCTCAGGTGAAACACGAAAACAGCCACAAGCGGACCCAGGTGATACCCCTGCGACAGGACACCAAGATTTGCAAGGAGCCGACCCAGGGCAGGACATCGGGCCCAAGGCGAGAGGGAGAGAGCAGTCTGAGATCCCTGGAGCCCCTGTGTCTTTCAGGAAGAATGCTTGCAGTACATGTTGATAACTGGCTATTTTTTGAAAACATTTTTATTGGAGTATAGTTGTCTTACAATATTGTATTGGTTTCAGGTGTACAGCATGGTGGTTCAGCTATGCATATACCTACATTCGTTCTTTTTAATTATATAATATTCCATGGTATATATGTACCACATCTTCTTTGTCCATTCCTCCAGATGACTTGCTATTTTTACCGAGGTCATCTCTTTAATATTTTGGATTCTGCAGTGTGAGATGGCCTCTGGATCTTTATGTGCTGCTTATTCAGGTCTTTTACTAGCACTCTTTTCTCTCATCTAGACCATTTATGTACTCACTGGCACGTTTTTTCAGAAAATAGGCAAAGAAAAGACAACTTAATCCTATCACTCTTAGGGGAACTGTGGATAAGCTAGATGAGGGGGAGCTTGAGTCCTTTGGCTGATGGAAACTTTGGAGATCATCTTTGCTATCCAGTAGCCTCTGCTCCTTTGGTAGCTATAGGAAAGATTTCATTTTCCTCATAAAACCAGAGTTTAACTCCAGTTGGTCCTATTGACCCTCAAGAAGTGGGGAGATGGGAGGCAGTGGAATCCATTTATATCCCATTGCTACAAAAATAAAATGTTACTTCCTGATGCCTTGGGGGATAGGAGGCTGGAATCAAGAATCACTGGAGATCTCTGTATCTTCAATGGGAATGCAAGACCTCTGTCCCAGGGCAACACGTGATGACAAAGAGGGGCCCTCAGAAGCTCACGGGCTCCCGAACTTCCTCAGCAGAGATGATGTGAAGGTTGAAATTAGGTTTTGCTTTTTCCTTTCAGTTTTACTGAGATAGTAATTGACATACAGCACTGTGCAGGTTTAAGGTATTGCTGCTGTTCTTTAGTCGCTGGATGTGACTGTTTGGTGGCCTCATGGACTCTGGCCCGCCAGGCTCCTCTGTCCATAGGGTTTCCCAGGCAAGAATGCTGGAGTGCATTGGCACTTCCTTTTCCAAGGATTGAAATTTTTATATTTCCAATACGAGGTCAACATTCAGGGGATGAGAGCAGAAGGGAAAAAGAAACCTGTTGCCGTTAGCAGTGGCAGAAGTCACCTCTCAGACTTGCCCGCAGCACAAAATGAAACAACAGGACCCAACCAGCACGAGGCAGGCGCACTCACGCCACCGCCCTGCACTGTTTACTCGGAAGCGAGGAATTTCCATGGGATTTGCTTCACGGCGCTTGTCTTCGCTCATAGATCACACTGAGCTTATGGAAGACTGATCAATTTCAGTTCATGTTAAAAATTAGTTCAGGACCATTTTGGAGAAAAATAGTCCTTTTCTGCTATTTCCTAGTGATGACCTGACATCCGAGCAGCAATCTTTCTCTCGCTTATGCTCCTCGGCTCCGTGAGAAACTCCCCTAATGGGTTAGATCTAGCATTGTCAGCCTTGAAATTAAATGCTGGTGTTTAAAACTTCATTTTTATAAGAAGAACTTGACATTCATAATTTTTATAACTTTGATTAAATAACTAAAAATACATTATTATTGGGTTAATAATCACTCTAGGTATGTTCAGATTTTTGACCATTTCACTGCACTATTATGGCACAGAAGCAAAATTTCACTCATATATTTGACTTAAATGGCAGTCTTCAGGGATTTGAATCAGAAATTATAAGTTCTACTGCAATTTACATGTTAAGTTCGGTAACCCCGTGATAGTTCAACCATTTGTTAAAAAAACAGTAGGTGGCCTGTGGTCTGATTTTCAATGAATAATTTTATTTTACATCCAGCACAAGGTCCAGCTGAATGTTTCATTACATTAAAATTTCACTGAGTGACATAAACCTTGTAATTAAAAAAGCGCTAACATTTCATAGAGTGCCCAGATAATTTTGGAAAACATTGACCTATTCCTTCAAGATGTGGCTGAGCACAGAGATGTTGTCACATCACATCCTTGGGTACATTTTCCTTTAAATTATTTAGCTGTGGTTCCCCCCTCACCCCTTTCCCAACTAGGTATCTTAAAGAATTCAGTGGAAATGAGGAATCATGTGATGACTTATCACTGGACTTTCAGAACATACTCCAAAATCATTTAAACCTGGGTTCACGTTTCTGTATTGTGACTCGGATTGTTGGATGCTTTTGGATTGTTTTCAGATAGCTCCCAGTTTAGGACTGTTGCCTCGTTCACCTCACATCCATTTAATTAGAAGTGCTTCTCTGGCATGCCTTAATAAAGGGTGGAAAACAGCATTCCGCAGCAGTTACCTGTCTCTTGCAAGAAGTCTCAGAATTACCCATGCCATCCGAGATCCCAAAATACCCATCTTGCCCACGGGCACCCGTAGGGTCTGCAATGTACTGACATTATTCTTAGACACACTGCCTGGGACTTCTAGGAACGGTGTCCCAGCAACGGCCAATCAGTATCCACCTACGAACCAGCGCCACCGTCTACATCGGGGCAGGGACCACTACTTCTGGGAGACATTGAAAAAAACACATTACCTTCTGTGTTCAAAGCAGAGGGGTAATGAAAGAGACAGCCCACAATGCCACCTAGCCATTCACCAGTGGAGAGAGCTCCTGGGAGCACAAGAAAGGGCCGTGCGGGCTCAGAAACACCACCTGTCAGAGGGCACGGTGCTTCTCTGTGGGCCTGGAGACAGTCTTCGAGCCCCGTCTTTGGGGACCAGACACAGGGCTATTTCCTAGTGAGGAGAAACCGAGATCTTTTGTGCCCTTGTGGCGTTCTTCGCCATATTACTAGATGTTTCTTGCTTTGCATATGTGTGTTTATTTGTGTGTGTGGGTGTGTATGCAGCAAGAAGAATTTTTTTTTCCCTAACACGAGCTGAATTGTTAGTACGTGTGGCCTGAGGCTTTTAAAAGGGGAAAACTAGTCGTATACATTGAGATCTGTGGATGAAAGCTCAGAGCAGCTGTAGCGTTCACTCTGCGTGGGCGCGTTGCCCCAAACAGGCTCCGTTTCTGCAGTGCCTGGTGGAACCCTTGGTGTATCAGCCTGCACTGTGTCTGCCAGCTTCTCTGTGTCTCTTCACCACGTGCTGTCCCCTGACTGCCACTAAAGTGCCACAGATTGGGCTGTGAGTTCAAAGGGAAATAGGGACAAATTAGAAAGCCATGGACTCCCACCTGGGTAGACACAGAATGAGCCACCTCATTAAAGCAGCAATAGAGGTAGGAGAATGGAATGGCAACCCACTCCAGTATTTTTGCCTGGGAAATCCCATGGACAGAGGAGCCTGGTGGGCTACAGTCCATGGGGTCGTGAAGAGTCGGACACAACTTAGCGACTTAACAGCAACAAAACAAGGTAGATAGTGGAAAACGGATGGGAGCTACCCTGGGTGAGGTCTGCGGCCTTCTCTTTTACCAAAAGGTAAAAGAACAAAAGCAATGTCTATCAAGTGAAGAAAAAAACAGAGAAAACGAAACTCAGATCTGGTGCCTGCCTTCCTGGCTACAGAGGCACTCCTCTTTAATTTCCCTTCTATTTCTTCGAGATGTTTGGTGATGAATCCATGAATCCTTTTGGAAAGATATTTTTCTCTTGGACCCTACCAAATCAGGACAATAAAGCATTGAATATTAACATACAGAAGACAGTTCAAGTTCTTTGAAATAAGGGACGTGCGGAAATACCTCAGAAATAAAAGGTTTGTTTTTTAAAAAAAATGGTAAGAATGAATGGAAATCTCAGTGTCTGGTTTGAATCTGAACTATCAGGGTCAAGTGTCAAGACAAAGGCCCCCAAAGCAGTGGGTCCTGGACACAACCTGAAGCAGCCCAGGAGAATGGTCATTAACATTTAAACAAGAAAGTCTAAGGAGCAGGGCTGCAGCCATTTCCTCCCATTGAGTTAACACCCAGTAAGAACGATGATTTCACCGGAAATACCTTGAATAGACAGTGGCACCAAAATACCGCATTCTGTAACAATCCTGCGCGGTCATAACCAGGAGGTTTCACAACTGAGACGAGGGAATGGCCTTCAGAACACCATGCAGACTTGTCCCTTTATGTGCAAGCGTTAAAAGATATGTTTCTTTTATATATATATATATATTTCACCACTGGAGATCTTCTCCATTAGCAAACTTTTCTTCCATCCTTTTGCCAGAAATTTTCTTTTTAAATTTTATGTATTATTTCATCCGCTCTTTTTTTTTTCCCAGTCTTTTGGGTAGACCCTCTAGGGAAGAGCTGCAGACCTGGGTCCCGTGAAGGGAAGTGAGGGGTGGGCACTGCCGTGCGAACACACTCAACTGCTCTGGGGCAACACGAGCCTGTTTCCAGGAAAGTGCCTTTGGTCCATCTGTGTGTCTCTGTGGGGGCTGGTTCTGTCTCTTAAGGAGTCTTCATGGACAAGAAGAGTTTGACCTTCTGGGCAGGAGGCAGATCTAGTAAAATCTTTCTGACCATCATGAAGACAGTCAGGTTTGTCTTCTGGACAAGTACACCGATTCAAGGTCAGCGGCCACAGGATGTCCAGCACATCTTCTGTCAAGGTCTTCTGGCCACTTTGTGGGTCCAGATCACTGTGGGCTTTTCAATCCAGTGTTGTCCTTGTCGTCATGAGCAACAGTTCCTGCCCAGACAGAGGAAATTCCGGTGAAAGATGACAAAGTCTTAATGGTACCATTGAAACGTTTGCAGATTGGGGAATCGCTAGTGAAATTGTGTTTTTTTTTTATTGAAGTATAGTTGATGTATAATATTGTGTTGATTACTGTTATGTAGCAAAGTGATTCAGTCATACATATATATTCTTTTTTAAAAATATTCTTTTCCATTATGGTTTAACAAATCAGTCATTATTTGTCACATTATGATTTTAAAAAATGTTTCCCAATGACAAACAGTGAATAACAGTAATGCTCCAGAATCCTGTATCTATCTTGTATTTATATTAAAGGTAGACTCAATTTAGGACTTGAATGTTTCTGGTGAGAATCTTCCTTAAGCCCTAAAAAAAATTATGCTCTTTCTTATTTTTCTATTCTCTCTCCTTTCTGATAAAATAAAATAAAGCTAAGAGCCAACACACATAAATGAAACACCCCTACAGGGACATGCTTGGAGCATACTTTTTTGGAAGGAAGTCCCCCCAAATGTTTCTATCTTGTCTGCTTTGTTTTCCTAATGCAGAATATTCAGAATATTGAGTGGTTTAAAGTCTCAAATAAACAATACATGACTGTCATAAGCACCTGAGAGACTTTACATAAATCACTATGCTAAGTGTTTGAAGCTTAGGTAGCTTCCACAGAATGGACAAGCACACCATCAAAAGTAAAAAGCAAATTAATTTAAAAATATGCTGGCAACTTTACTGGACTATGTATTCTCTCGGTTTCATCTATATTTACAAAGAGTGTGAGCCCAATCCTGAAGGCTTGTGCAAGTTACATTAAGTGGTGGCTTAGAGGGAGAAATAACCTTTAAAAATGGAATAAATTGTGAGACCTGCACAGATTGCAGGCTTCATGGCCTGCCCCCATGTCCAGGAGGTATTTCTGTTCAATTTGGCTGAATGCGGGTTTCTTATAAAAAAAAAAAACCAAAAAACCCTCTTTAGTTTCACTGTGTAGATATCTTTTCCAGGAAAGGAAAGAAACCCCTGTAAAGCAGAGGCGGTTTATCTCATGGTGTTTTGAAACAGTTTTGGTTCTGTAGTTTCCCTGTTGACTACCTCCCCTCCCCACCCCACCCCCATCCGATTTTCCCCCAGGCCAACAATTTTATATCCAAAGTAAATCTGGCTAAAATTAAGAAACGGAGCATACAGCTGCCCTTACTCGTGGCCCACAGATGTTACCAAAATCTGATTAAAAAGCCCTTAATCTCCTGCTGCACCTTTTCATTAGTGCAATAATCTTTTTTTTTTCCCAATCTCTAGCAGAAGAAAGGAAGGAGGAGGAGAAAAGGAGATTTTGATCATCCGCATCGCCTGTAAATGTGCATGGATCTTGGCGGGGAAAATGAGGGGTTGAGGTAATCCATGTGCTGAAATATTTTTGCTTCTTTTTCTAGAAAATGTGCAATTTGGTCAGGCAGAAAAAATTGAACAGAGCCTTCCAAGCAATAAATCACTGGATTGCTGGTGACATTCATACAATGCGGATATAGTGTTAACTGTATGAGTCAGCCAGCCCCCCCGGCACCCAGCCTGTCCCTAGGAGGTGACCTTGTGACGGTGCGGTAATCAATCATTCTGGCGTAGGACACACTGTTTTTGTTTAATATTACACTATTGGAATATATAGTAAACAAAGTGTAAAGGAAATTTGGAGCGCGAGCACTGTATAAGGGATGCTGTAATATGGTTGCTGCCTGCGGAGATCCCCTGACTGCCTGGAGGCTGTGAACAGGAGTTCACCAACTTCCACGCCGGGCACATGGGCTGCTGTCCCTGCTGCGGAGCGCTGAGCACGGAGCCGATCGTTAGCATTTTAAGGGAAATAAAAGCAGAGCTTGGCAGAGGCTGCAGACACAATTCGCAGCTCTCCTTTGGAAGAGATTTTTGAGACTCATCTCTTCCATCTTTCTGTGGTTGGTTATTCACACTTCCCATCAGCATTCGTCTGACCCAAAGACTTGGAAAGAAGACATTTCGAGATCAGAAACACAAATTCAGGTCTACATCTCAAGTCCACACCACATTCTCCCCCTCTCCGCACCCTGCCCCAGTATATTCTGGAAGGAAAATGAACCAGGAACTGGGTTGAGCCTTTTGCGTGTTAATACAGACCGGCTCCTCCAGGTCTCAGGCATTCCGTTCAGAGAATCTATTGTCTTTATAGTGAGTTATACTCACATAAAACAGGGACACAGAAGTGGGAACACGGGGCCTTATTAACTGGTGGCGTTGTTATTTTCAGTGTGGGCTGCTCCCAGGCCAGGCTGATCCATGGCATTCATTGCTGCTGATGAGACCCAAATTAGATCGAAGAGATTTTCAGAGAGAAAGAGGTTGAAATAAAGAACTCATGGATAAGTAAAAGGAACCCCTTTGTTTCTCAGCCTTTCAGCATTTCCTCCAGGTGTCAGTCCTTTAGGACAGGATGTGGCAAGATGTATTTTGATGGTGTTTGTTAAGAACACACTGACACACCTTCCTTAGAAAGTCATGGGATTCGATTTGTTTGGATTGCAATATCATCAGTGGGGATTGTGAGCCTAAGTTAAGGGGGAGAATTGGCCTCTTAACACACATAAGTAGGGAACTTTTCACAGTCCACTGAAGTGGCACGTTTTAGTTCACATCACATCCAAACGTTTTCTCCCCCACATAGTGGAGTTTTTCCTGTTTTTCATGGGAAATCAGCAAGTCAGAAGCAGGCAGTTGATCTGCACAATGTGAGTTCTGGGGCCTCTAGATGAGCATGATAATCATAGAATCCTAAGGAAAACAATGGTGGAGGATTTGAAATCAATGTTGTGAAATGTATTCGGAAAGATAGACAGCCACACATTTCCCACGTGGGCGTGGAGCTTATTTCAGTCGCTGGAAATGAGGTGCCAGGATGCCACATGCAGGGTCTCCGGGAGCCCTCCTTGAGCAGCAGCGTTCCTCTGGGGGAGGATATGGCGAAGCCCCTTCTCCTACAGGACTCTGGCGGGAGGAACGTCGCTCATAGGGGGTGCTGGGTCTCAAGGAAACAGAGAGATGGTTGGACAATGCTAAGAAAAGTCTGGAAAGAGGGAATCAGAGGCTGCACGTGTTGACTGCACCTGCTGAGCAAGATTGGCTTGGCTAGGTCAGGGTACGTCCTGTATTGACTTAAACAAGTGGAGATGGTTTGGTCGGCTTTTGACAGCAGATCAGCTATGTGTGTGTGTGTGTGTGTGTGTGTGTAAGTAAAGCTTGTATTCAGCCAGAAGGGAGCCTGACTTCAATTTTATACCCAGTATCTCTAGAAGTGGCATGCGACAGATTTGCCAGTAGGAGGGAGGGATGGAGGAACATGGCAATAGGAATAAATGATGCCTTGTCTGGGACTGGAATTACCTCTGGGAAGCAAGGACAGAGACTGGGGAATGGAAGGAAAACATATGAGGGGCAAGGACATGCACATGCACACACATGTGTGCACACATGCACCCTAGGCACACACACCAGGTGCACACACACGGCACACGCACACACATACACCAGGCACACACAGACCATGCATGCATACCATGAACACACACACCAAGTGCACACATACCATACACGCATACATCAGGTGTACCCACACCATGCACACACATACACAATAGGCACACAGACCATGCACACACATACACAATAGGCACACACACCATGCATACACATATACAATAGGCACCCACAGCATACACACAGCATGCACACACATACACAGTAGGCACACACACGTATATGCTTGCACAATAGGCACACACACTATGCACATATACCATTACACACAGCATGTACACACATACACAAGTGGCCTACTCTACACTGTGTAGACTTTCTCTAGCACAGCCCATGGTACCCACAGCAGGTGCCCCTGGGGGCAGAAGGAACTGGTTGGTACCTGCCTCTGGAGGGTCTGGAGAGGACACAGGAGAGACACAGGACCCCCACTTCTTTCCTTTTGAGGTGATCCTGGAGCCCCAGGAGCAATGTTGGGTCTGACTTTTGTTGCTCAGTTGCTTAGTTGTGTCCGACTCTTTGGACCCCCATGGACTGCACCATGCCAGGCTCCCCTGTCCTTCACCATCTCCTGGAGCTTGCTCAAATTCATGTCCATTGAGTCAGTGGTGCCATCCATTAACCATCTCATCCTTAGCTGCCTCCTTCTCTGCCTGCCCTCAATCTTTCCCAGCATCAAAGTCTTTTCCAATGAGTTGGCTCTTTGCATCAGGTGACTCTGTTAATTCCAAACTGAAAAAAATCTGTGGTCAGTCAGCATGTGCTCTTCCAAGATAATCTTTGAGGAAAGAAGCCCATGGACTGTTATAAACTTTAAGGAGTGAAACCTCTTGAAAAGCTCTCTCACTTGGACTCAGCAGTATCTACATATTTTCCATCTTGAGGTCTGTGTGTGGTGTGCCCTGGACTTGCAATAGGAGATTTTGTCACCTCTCTGACTAATTGACTCCTTTATGAGAAATACTGGTATTTTAAATGTGTTATCCTTGCCCTCAGCACTTTTTTTCTTGTTGCTGAACCTTCCTAGTGCAAAAGTTGTTCTAGGCATCACACCTCAATATGCAATCCTGTTCTTGAAAAAATGCTACTATTCACCCCAGCAGGGGCGAATTCAGAGCAAGTGGTCTTAATATGCAGCAAGAAATCTACAGAATCCAATTTGCATTGCTTTAGCTGTGCTAAAATTCCAGTCTCCAAAGGATAAATGCAAAAAAAAAAAAAAGGCGAGGGGGGGGAATCTATCTTTGTGTGTTTAATTATCTGACTTTTAACTAGCAAAGTTATAATTGCTACAATGAGCATTTAAAATATTTTGGTCAAAAGCAGTGAGTATTTTTCAAATTACTGATAAGAAAACTATTTGAGCAAATAGAAAACACGAAAAAAATAAGACCAGAGAAATTCATTTTCTGGAATGGTTCAAATGAGAGGTAGCATAAATAATTAGCATCTTGTGATTCTGTTTAATCCACCAGCATTCCCAGAAGCCCCATACTTAATACAAACATATTTACGTAGTTTTTAGAAGCAGAAAGTTAAAGTGTGAGACAAAATGCCATCTCCTCTCACTAAAGGGTGTCTGTTTAAATTACAGGTAAAACTGCCATCTCCTCTCACTAAAGGATATCCATTTAAATCATAGTTAAAACTGTACAGTATTCATTCAAAGGTCTAATGCTGTATTTAAAAGGGAAATTCAAAATGTAAGATTCATTGTTTTACATGGAAGTTCTTCATAAACAGTAAAAATGGAGTGTCTGTAAAAAATACATTGTTTTCAACCTTATGGGGAGAAATGAATGTTATTCTTCAAATTTGCTTTGCCTTTAAATGTGTGGAAGGACTGGGCTCCAGTACAATGCCACTCCAGAAGCAATTTATTGATTTAAAATAATAGTAATGTGCACTTTCGAATCTTACCTCCGAAGACCTTGAACATGAAATATTCCAAAGAAAACATCAAGAAGAGACATATGACTCCAAGAGAGCAATTTGTGAATTTGTTTCCAGGTCCATTTATTATTTTTTCTTTTGCGGGGGGAGGGGGGTGGGCTGTGTGCATTCTAAATATCTCTCACAAATGTTTGTTCAAGGAATACAATTCAGACCTTCAAAGAACGCACACAAATGCAGGACTTTGTGCAATAACGAAATATTTGTGCACCTCAGGTAGGAGGCAAACAAGAAAACCAGGGCAACGTGTTTAGAGGTTTTAATCTTTTGTTTCATCAGGCAATCATCAAGCTTACTGTCATGCACCTTCAGAACGAAAACCAGAGGACTGCAGAATAATTTATTTTGTATTAAGAAATGCATTGATAAGCTTTATCAAGGATACCCATTTTCACTAGTTTTTGTAAATGCCAGAGATATTCCTTTTGCATTAAATAAAACAAGGGAGAGACAGAGAGAGAAGTCCCCTGACAGGTTACCTGGAATTCAACATACAAAGACTCGCAGAGCCGTGCGGGTTCCTTTGCAGAATCACATTACCTACCTATTGCAAAGCTTCAGGTCTGTGGGGAATGTTCATTTTCGCTCCAGTCCCGTCCCCGGGTCCCACCTCCTGGAACAATAATGGGTGTCAGGTAGAGTTTGGAGGAGATAGGATTAAGCTATCACCCCCCCTGCGGTGTGTTAATTTATTGCTTCAGACATTTTCATATCTGATTCATTTTCACCCACTCCGCTGCGGCTGCACAAAGTTCTCGGGCTCTGCCGGTCCAAGTGGCCCTGGAGTGTGAATCCTTGGCACCAGGAAATGGCTTTCTTCACAGCACACGGCGCAGGTACGACCCTCGGAGGGTACAGCTGTGCTCGCCCCCAGAGCAGGGAATCGCTGTGGCCCCCGGCGCACGCGCCAACCCGGGCACGAGGCTTAGGTGTGACACCAGCCCCCAAAGAGGGGCTTTTTAGTAAACAAGAAAGGAAATTGTGCTGCCGCCCCAGCTCCCAGTGCTAGACGTCTTTAGGAAATGGTGTGATTTCCTCGAGAAAAATACAGGGTCACAGCTGCTTGAAATTTACATCAGAAATACCATTTTTGTTCCGCAAAGATGAACCTGCTGGAGAGGTGTTTGTTTCTGTCTGCAAAGGATGCCCCCATGTCTCTGTCTCTCTCCAGTTTTGCCCCAGGCGCAGCTGGCTGTGTGTTTGGGGTGGGAGCAGGCAGACCTCCCAGGAGTCCAGACAGGGAGGGCTTGGGGAGGAGACAGAGCTGTGCAGGGTTATTCTGCTCCTCTCGAAATTCCTCTAGGCTGATTTTAAAAGAAGACTTCATCTGGACAGCTCCGTGGGACCAGCGAAGGAGGAGATGTTTGCAAAACGAGAAGAGAGGCGGGTGGAGCCCAAGTCACAACCCGGGAAAGCATCAGGAAGCCATCTGTGTCTTGAGGGGGATGACGGGCACTTCCTGTCTGTCCACCTCCCTTTGCGCACATCTCCCAGGGAGAAAAAAAAAAACAAAAAATCCAGTTTCTGATAAAAGCAGCTGGTGAGGCTCCTGGGCGAGGGGAGAGGCCTCTGCTCCCCTCCTCTGCAGAGGTGGGGGATGCACGGCTTCTGAGGATAATCACAGGGACGAGACTTCTTTCTATCAGCACCCCTCTCCTTACAGACTGAGCTTACAACTCACCTGGGAGAGCTAGGCGGAAAATCTAGCTTGGTTTTATATCGAAGCCTCTTACTTAAAAAGCTGGCAGATAACTGGAGCAAATTTTTACTTGTTTTCCTTCGATGAACAAACACAAACCCTCATCGTTCTAGGAGCAGTGGTGACTGCACGGCTCGGGGGTGTCTTTGGGTCTTCCTCTTGGGCCACTGGTTTGAAAACTCAGGCCACGGCTTTTATTAGCACACACGTCTGGCGTGCTAGTTAGGAGGTAATTGTCGAGTCACATGTCAGGAACACAGACCAAGCGCTGTCTAACATGATGGGAAAACGAAAAAGGCCTCAGAAGCCCTGTTTTTGGCGGTGGTTGTTAACATTCCAACGGTCCTGTGAGTATGGCGATGGCAGGGCAGGTGCCCGGGTCCAGGGCGCAGTGCACAAGAGGGCATATATACATGAAATATACACACACCTGGCATCTATGGGAAACTAGGTCTGCATAAAGCAAGCATTTAGAAAGTAACCAATTATCAAAGAATGAAATGCAATTCATATGGGGACCCACGGCCTTCAGATGAGCAGTTTAAATGCTTTCACTCCCTGGTCCAGGCCAAGGTAGATCCAGAAGTCCTCTCTTCAACTTTATTGAATTTCTACGAAGATGGCAGGCTAAAGTGATTTTTAACACTTATCAATTGGATTTATGATTTCTGTGTCATCCACCCTGTTTCTGACATTAGGAAATATTCACACGAGGGAATCACTCAATGACTTTTTTTTTTTAAACTACACTGTAAAACATTTCAGTCTCTTCTCTTTCTGAAATCCACAAATGGCTAATTTTATCTCAGTCATACAACTGGAATCTGTGAGTTTCATCTGCTAATTATCTGGCAGCATTTTGATGTTTTAAATCATGATGATATAGCGTGTGGCCAGGACCCCGGCTTTCACGGTGGAGATCGACTCTGGTTGGAGGCCCTGGGCTTGTCCTGGCTTTTTCGGTAAAAACGTAAAATCTTTACCTTGGGAGCTGCAGTGTAGAAGAGGCTGCATTTTGTGAATGCTATTTCCGCAACTGAAAGAATTAGGAAGGCTTGCAAGCCACCAAGCAGCCGGGCCCACAGTCGGGAGACCCAGATCTATTGGTCACCCGTAGTTTGGGAAATAACTGTGAGAAGCCCCCAAAATGGTAAAAAAAAAAAAAGGCAACTTCTATGGCAAGGATTTTAAGCAATATTCAAAACCAGTTGTGCTTTTTTTCTGTTGAAGAACTCTCCATAGTCATTTCTCTTTGATTTTACAGCTGGAATAAATGAGTCTAAAATAGCTTACTGCTCTTTTCCAGCCTTTCAAAATTTGAGAGCAAGCTCAATTTCAGCATTTGTAACAAAGATGGCTGTGTTGATTTTTGGCCTTTCGGAAGTCAGATGGGTGGTGTGACTCAGGAGGGGAGGAGAAGGAGCCAGATATTTGTGTGTGTGTGTATGTAAATCCATCTTTCTCACTCCTTCTCGCTCCTCACTCTCCAGCTAATTAACAGCACGCCTGTTAGCCGGCTATATTTTATCTGCGACTTAGGGGCTTGCTGCGGTTTTCCGGGAGGCTGCTGCTGATGGAGCCGAACGTCTGTGTGTCTGGTTACGAGGCAACGGCTCGGCGCAGCGGGGCCCGCCTGTGGTACCTCGCGTATCGACTGTGCCTTGGCCCTGGATGTTTCATTTCATATATCATTCCCAACTCGCAGGGCTGTTTCCTGAAGTCAAATAGCCCTCTCCTTCATGCCCATTCTCACAAATCATTTTGTAATCCAACTCCCCGAGCCGCGTGAGGACGAGGCAGAGCAATAGAAGTCGCAGTGGCGGCGGAGTTGCTGGGACCAGCCCGCCCGGATGTGGAGGAATGTCTCAGCTCCCTACCTGCCGGCATGGACACACCACGGGCCACCTAGGCTGGGCTGTCGTTTTAATTTTTCATGTCAACATGACTGCGGAGGGAGACAGGGTGGTGGGGGGGAAGTGTGGGCTCAGCGGGGCCCCTCTGTCTTAGCCTCTGGATCTCTGCCTTGGGAGCTCAGCTTTACCACAAAGCTTTGGGCTTATTTGGGCCTCAAATCCAAAAATAAAGTTCAAGACATCAGATGGCAAGCTGGACCACCGAGACAGACGGCCTCCCCAGCCCGCCACCGCAGGCGCAGAGCATGCAGCTGCCACTGACCAGCCCTGGGCAGGCTGTCACCACCGCAGCCCCGGGGCTGTGAAAGACGTCGTGGCTGGACCCCAGGACAGGGTTTGTCACGGGCTTTGGGAGTCAGCCCCTGTCTGCCATTTTGGAGGCTGCAGGTGAGCTCCCTGCCTGAGCTCAGAGCTGGGCGGCCAGACGTCCACTCCTGTGCGGGCTCGGGGATGCTCTGGGCAAGGTCGCATAGCTCAGTTCCTCAGTCATGTCTGACGCTTTGTGACCCCATGGTCTGTAGCCTGCAAGGCTCCTCTTCCCTGGGATTCTCTAGGCAAGAATACTGGAGTGGGTAGCCATTCCCTTCTCCAGGGGATCTTCCGGAGCCGGGAAATGAACCTGTATCTCCAGCCTTGTAGGCAGATTCTTTACGCCTGAGCCACTTGGGAAGCCCATGGGCAATGTTAGCTTCTCTGTGTCTGTATTTATTCTTAATCCAGTTAATTCTGAAGGAAATCAACCCTGACTATTCATTGGAACGACTGATGCTGAAGCTCCAGTACTTTGGCCACATGATGGGAAGAGACAGCTCATTGGAAAAGACCCTGATGCTGGGAAAGACTGAAGGCAAAAGGAGAAGGGGGCGACAGAGGATGAGATGGTTAGATAGCACCACCAACTCAATGGACGTGAGTTGGAGCAAACTCCAGGAGGTAGGGAAGGACAGAGGAAGCCTGGTGTGCTGCAGTTCATGGGGTCACAGAGAGTCAGACCTGACTCAGTGACTAAACAGCAACAGTAATTTGTTTTTAATGTTTTGAACATATCCTTTTAAAAGAAGTATTGAGAAGAAAACACAGCAGAGTAAGAAGATGAGCCTTATTCACCCCTCTCCTACCATCAAACATTAATAACTAGTCACACAAACATCTGTAATTGCTAAAGCCTCCATCACTCACTTACACTGGGGAGTCCACGGTGTTCAAGGAGCTTAAACATGACGTGCCATGCTAACCCAAGTATGCCAAATACAGAAGATATTTATATAAAAGTACCAATCTGGTACAAAAAGAATAAAATTTAAAAAATAGATTAACATTTAAAGTTGATTTTTCCTCCATCCTCCCATTAATTGGTTCAGGGCCTGACATATGGTGGTCCCCATGGACCCAGGTCTGGGATTCTCTGACTTGGAGGGCTGATCTCCTGACCCCTACTCCAACCCCATGTCATCTGGAGTGTGAGGTGGGAAGATGAGGGTTCACGCCACCAGGCTCTGTCCCCGTTTCCCAGACGTGCCCATGATGCTAAAGGCCAGGTGCCTGCTGGGCCTGCAGGAGCTCAGCGCAGCTTTCCTCCGCTGAGACGCTAACAAGTAGCAGTCTCCGTAATCCTCCTGTTGTCCCCGCAGGAATGCTCTGCTCCCCGTGCCTGCAGTGGGCCACTGGAGGGCAGGAGGGTGACTCCTGGGGGGAATCTTGGGATCTTAAATGTGACTCTGCCCTCTGCCCCATAGAGGCACCCCCTCACTTCCCAGGATGCCGCAGAAACTAGAGAGAAACTATGTTCACCTTTCCTTGTGGAGAAGAAACCAAGGCCCAGGGAGGTGGTGGGTATCCCCCCAGAGCTGAGGAAGAGCAGGCCTGGGTCCAGAGAGAGACGGAACACTGAATGTCCCTGGGTGCAAGAGTGCTGCTTCTCCCAGACTTGTCAACCCGCGTGGCGGTGACGATGGCCCTTCAGCCACGTGTCAGGTCCAAGGAGTCAGAACCCCTGCCTTCCCCACCTGCACCAGCCTTGCCTCCCCTATACCCCAAATCCCATCCTGAGCCTCAGCGAGGGGACCGCCTCTCCAGTGCTCCGCATTCCAACCCGGGCTCTGGATCTCAGCCCTTATCCTGCTTCCGAAAGGAGGACGTTGTCAGGGTTGGTACTTCAGTTTTTTCTTTCTTTCTTCTCTATTTTGATATTATGGCATACTGTCCTTTGGAAAGAAAACCACATTTATTTACATACTACATTTTCAAAGAAAGTGCCATGGACCTTGAACTATTGTCAACAGTAACATAGGTAAATATAGAATATTTTAGTAATAGCTTTTTCTTAGAAAAAGTGAAGACAATATTTTGGAGTAGTTTTTGATTTACAGCAAAGTGGAAGGAAAGGCCCAGAGATGCCCCACCTGCCCCTACACCTACCTGTCCCCACCCCTGCACGGCCTCCCCGCCGTCCACACCCCTGCAGATGGCGCATCTGTTGTAGCTGCTGAGCCTAAACGGACACGCCATTGTCACCCAAAGCCCAAGGTTGACATTAGGGTTGGCTCTTGCTGCCATACACTCTATGGGCTTTGACAAGTGTATAATGACGCATATTCATGATTATGGCGTCACATGGAGCCATTTAATTGCCCTAAAGCATCCTCCGTGCTCCTCCTATTCGTCCTTCCTTCTTCCTTCCAAACCTTGGCAACCACTGCATTCTACCGTCTCCATGATTTTTACCTTTTTCTCAATGTCATGTAGTTAGAATCAAATAATTTGTAGCCTTTTCAGACTGGCTTTTTTTCACTTGGAAATATGCATTTAAGTTTCTTTCATGACTTTTCATGGTTTGATATCTCATTTCTTTTTATTGATGAATAATACTCTGTTACATGTATGTGCCAGCTTATTCTTCACCTACTCAAGGACACCTTGGTTGTTTCCAAGTTTTGGCAACTATCAATAGAGCTGCTATAAACATTGTGTGCAGGTTTTGTGTGGACATAACTTTTAATTCCCTTGGATAGATACCAAGGAAGGCAATTACTTTGGTTTTCAAATCTAGATTTTCTTGGTTAAAGAGACACTAACTATGGTCAGCTGAATTTTTGTTGTTGTTACTTAGTCACTAAGTTGTGTTTGCCTCTTTGAGACCCCATGGATTGTAGCCCCCCAGCTTCCTCTGTCCATGGGATTTCACAGGCAAGGATATTTGAGTGGGTTGCCATTTCTTTCTCCAGGGGATCTTCCCTACCCAGGAATCGAATCCATATCTCTTGCATCTCTTGTATTGGTGAGCGAATTCTTTACAACTGAACTGAATAATGCCCCTCAAATATATCTGTGTCCTAATCTTCAGATGTGGTGTTGAAGAAGACGCTTGAGAGTCCCTTGGACTGCAAGGAGATCCAACCAGTCCATCCTAAAGGAAATCAGTCCTGAATATTCATTGGAAGGACTGATGCTGAAGCTGAAGCTCCAATACTTTGGCCATGAAGAGCTGACTCGTTGGAAAAGACCCTGATGCTGGGAAAGATTAAAGGCAGGAGGAGAAGGGGATGACAGAGGATGAGATGGTTGGATGGCATCACCGAGTGGATGGACATGAGTTTGAACAAGCTCCGAGAGTTGGTGATGGACACGGAAGCCTGGAATGCTGCAGTCTGTGGGGTTGCAAAGAGTCAGAAAATGACTGAGTGACTGAACTGAACTGAATCCTCAGGACCAATCAGCGTTACTTTAGGTAGCAAAAGGGGCTTTGCTAATACGATTAAGTTAAGGATCCTGAGGTCAGATTACACTGGATTCCCCCGGTGGGCATGCTTTCATCTCAAGGGTCCATCAAAGAGGGCCAGGAGGATTTGAGTTGTTAATAGGAGAGTTGACAAGCAAAAGGTTGGAATTATTCAAGGAAGGGACTGAGCCTTTAGATGCAGATGAGTCTAGAGCTGGGAAAGGTACAGAAGGGATTCTCCATGAGCCTTCTGGAGCGCAGCCCTGATTTTAGACTTGATTTTAACTTCTGACCTCAGAACCGAAAAATAACTCTGTTGCTTTCAGCCACTAAGTTTGTGGTCATTTGTCATAGCAGCAATGGAAATCTAATACCCTAGCAAGGAATGCACTCCTCCTGGGAACCTGAGTCTTCCATCCCCATGGGAACTCCAGCCATTCTTCATGGGCCTCTGCTAGTCTTCCTCTGACTCTAGCAAAACCCACGTGTTGTCCTGGGAAGGTAGAGAGTGAATTCTGATCTCTGTGGATGGCACGAGCCAATCCAAATCTTTTCTGAGGTTCAAAAGAGTATGTTTTTCAGTCTTGATGGTTAAAAAAAAATGTGTGGCTTTGTACTTCCTGATTGGCTGCCCACTTACTGCTTCTGGTTGGGCTTAACCCCAGGAAAGTCTCTTGAGAAACGCCAATCACGTGAGAGTGTCCAACTAGCAATATTTGGATAAATTCTGGGTAAGCAACCAGGGTTTTAGATGCCCTTCCAACCCAAACGTGGGAGCTGTGTGAAATTTACACATCGTTCCTCAGTGGTCTGCGGGATCTGTGGAGGTTGTGAAATGGGAACCAGGAGAGGCCTGGAGAGCAGCCCCAGTCGTGACCCTGGGGCAGGGGAAATTGCTTAAAACCCCATCGTAAATACATCCTGTCCCTTGGATGCCGGGCCTTGCAGAGAGAACAGGGCCGAGCTGCTGGAGTGTGTGCCCCGAGTAGCATTTTGTGTGTTTCTCAGCCAAAAGTTCATGAACCAGAGAGTCAGGGGTGACCATGCACCCCCAATAAAACCCCCTTACAGTGCTTCTCACCATGGAGTCTCACTAGGTTCCCTGTTAAATTCTAAGTTCTGCCCGACTTTTAAGAATCTACTTCCTGATTTCTAGGCTTCCTAGCCTTTGTGGAATAGTACTTCTCATGAGATTTTTCAACCAAAGAGGTCTGGAAAAGCCACCTAAATTGCATGAGGATTAATTGCATACATGTCTAATAATGTCTTCTTTCTACTCAATTCCCCTTCAACCTTTCTGGGATGAAGCTTCTTCATCCTATGAATGGGGTGAATCGTCTTGGGGATTCCAGCCTGTTAGTAACAAACATCATTTTTGTACATCCCTACTTAAAGCTCATCATTCAGAAAATGAAGATCATGGCATCTGGTCCCATCACTTCATGGGAAATAGATGGGGAAACAGTGGAAACAGTGTCAGACTTTATTTTTTTGGGCTCCTAAATCACTGCAGATGGTGACTGCAGCCATGAAATTAAAAAACGCTTACTCCTTGGAAGAAAAGTTATGACCAACCTAGATAGCATATTAAAAAGCAGAGACATTACTTTGCCAACAAAGGTCTGTCTAGTCAAGGCTATGGTTTTTCTAGTGGTCATGTATGGATGTGAGAGTTGGACTGTGAAGAAAGCTGAGCACCGAAGAATTGATGCTTTTGAACTGTGGTGTTGGAGAAGACTCTTGAGAGTCCCTTGGACTGCAAGGAGGTCCAACCAGTGCATTCTGAAGGAGATCAGCCCTGGATGTTCTTTGGAAGGAATGATGCTAAAGCTGAAACTCCAGTACTTTGGCCACCTCATGCGAAGAGTTGACTCATTGTAAAAGACTCTGGGAGGGATTGGGGGCAGGAGGAGAAGGGGACGACAGAGGATGAGATGGCTGGATGGCATCACTGACTCGATGCATGTGAGTTTGAGTGAACTCCGGGAGATGGTGATGGACAGGGAGGCCTGGCCTGCTGCGATTCATGGGGTCGCAAAGAGTCGGACACGATTGAATGACTGAACTGAACTGCACTTACATTTTGGGCTTCCCAAGAGGCTCAGTGGTAAAGAATCTACTTGCTAATGCAGGAGATGAAGGAGACTCGCATTCGATCCCTGGCTAGAGAAGAGCCCCTACAGAAGGAAATGGTCATCCCCTTCAGTATACTTGCCTGGAGAAGCCCATGGAGGGAGGAGCCTGGTGGGCTACCATCCATGGGGTCACAAAAGAGTCCGACACGACTTAACTAGGCACATGCACTTAGATTTTGAGTTTTTGAAACAGCTTACAAGCTGAATGTTGCTTATATTTCTAAAGTTTTTGATAAGCTGGTTAGATTCAATAGTAGACAAAACATCAAATAATGGTAAAATTTATTTATGGGATGCACTTTATCTTTCTCTCTCTCTGTCATATACACACACACACACACATACACGCTCCTATGGAAGCATAGATGAGGCTCAGTGGCTTCAATTTACCTTTGAAACTTCATCTTTGACTCTCCAGAAATTGTATGAAATGTGGCAGGAGAAAAGTCAAAAGAAAAATGTGCTGAAAGTAAAGACTCAATTCTGATAAACCCAGCTCCTTTTTGCACCATTCTGGCTGTTGGAAATGGTTCGATAACAGTCAGGTCATCCCTGTACTTTTTAGATTTGCATCAAAAGAACAGGAAAGAGAATCAAACCTCGGCTGTAATTCTGAATCATCCTCGAAATCCTTGCTGCCAATTTAGCGTAACATTAGAGACTTTTCCAATTGATGTGAAGTTATACAATAGAGATGCTCTGGGCTTCCTACGGGTTTCTAAAGTAGCCATTTAGAAAGAACTGATCTCTGTTATAATTCATCCAAAACTGGTACTTTGCCCTGTGTATTCCATGAGCAGGTAAAGTACAGAGAGAATTAAGGGGCCACGTGGTGGCCCGAGGAGAAAATTTCTACAACTTGGGGACTGCCATAAATGCCATGAAGTGCCTCAAAACCTTTTTAAAATAATCAGTCCACTAAAACACTGGAAAAAAGAATCAAGAGAGATAGTGAATCAGAAATTGGTAGAAATCTCTGAGAAGCAGAAAGAGATAAGAAGCAAAATGAGAAAAATCTTAGTCCACAGCCTGGGAAGGAGACTCCTGAGATAGGGAATTGTGGAAAACTTGGGGGCTCACCCTGGGGGCTCTGCCCCCAGTGCAGCATTTGCAGAAGCTGTGCTGATGGGAGCATGTTAAAATTAAAGAGGGAAATTGAATACTCTCACTATGGGGATAGATATGTATATTGCCATTCGGAGAGCTATCAATAATTATTCTTGAGCTTTGTGAAGTTCCTACATACTGTGCATAGAATTTTAGAATATTTGTGTCTTCCTGGTATATTGAACATTTATCAACATACAGTTCATCTCTCTTTGTTCTCCCTAATGTGTTTATATTATTTTATTTCCTAGCTATAGTTTTTCATCATTTTATTTTCCACTTTTTCATATTCTTATGTTTTAGACATGTCTCTTATAAGAGTATCCAAATCTATATTTAAAAATTACTCTGATAATCTCTGTATTTTAATTGGAAATTTAAACCAAGAACATTTATTTTTATTATTGACATGCTCACGTGTTTACAGAATTGTACATTTGCTTTCTATTTGTCTCAGTTAATGTCTCTTTTTTCTTCTTTCTTGCTGTTAAAGCATTTATTTTAGTTTTGTTTGTTTAGTTTTTATTTTGTTTTCTTATCCTGTCTCCATATTTTTACCAGCTTTGAAGTTAGACTCTTTAATGTTTTTATTAGTGGTTATACTTGAAAATGTATTAATATTATGCTTAGACTAAAGACAATTTAAACATAATTTCTAAACTCCTTTTCTGGAAAGATACAAGTATCCAAGAACCAATGTCAAAGACCCCTTTAGCTTATATATTTTTAATAGGAAGTATTTAAATTTTGTCCTTGTTTAACCCCACAAATGAGGCATAATAATGTTAATTCACATAATACTTGTTTAGATTTTCCTTCTGTTTGTTCATTACTCATTCTTGCATTTCACATTTCCTTCTTGGATATTTTTCTTTCCGACCATAGTTTTTAACCTGAAAATACGTTTATTTTATCCTCACTCTTAAAAAGACAGTTTCTGTGAGTACGTGATTCTGGTTGACGGCTTTTTCCTTTTGCGTGTGCCTCTCCATACAGTAGCCCGTGGACGGGGGTCTCACTGTGTCTTCTGAGAAGTCTGCTGTCAGGGCAACGTGTGTGTCGTGTCTGACTCTTTGTGATCCCACGGACTGTAGCCCACCAGTCGCCTCTGTCCACGGAATTCTCCAGGCAAAAATACTGGAATGGGCTGCATTTCCTTCCCCAGGGGATCTTCCCAACCCAGAGGTCAAACCTGAGTCTCTCACATTGCATGCAGATGCTTTACCATCTGAGCCACCAGGGAAGCGCTGACCCTTTGTATGCAATTTCTATTTTCTTTTATCCCCTCTCGCTTGAAGAACTTCTCTTTGTTTTAGTTCCATCTTTCTTTCCTGCCTTCCTTCCTGAAATGGAAGTGTTGATCATCTCATTTACATGCTCATGTCTGCTCTAACCCGACGGGATCCCACATACCATGTGAGCAAGGTGAGAGCACTTTGCAGATCCAACTACTCTTGCCAATTATCTGCCTACAAACTAAGAGAGAAGCAGAATAATCAATATCCTTCATATACTTGGAAATTTCAAAGAAAGTCCACTGCTCCAATGAATTTTTCAAACTTGAGGCTGAGGCCTTGTTTGATCCCTGTCTTCTTACTTTCCAGGGTGTCTCTGCAGAGGTTTTGGCAGATGCTTAATAAATATTTGCAAATATCTAAGTTATACAGACTGGGGATTTTAGTATGTACAAGAATGAACACCTGAATTTGACATTAAAGGCAGAAATGGCTTATTAAACTACATGAATTTTTTTTTCCCACACTGTAGAAATTGGAAGCCATTCAATTCAGTCATAGGAAATTCCCATTTAAATTGGCCCTCCCTGCTCAGGTCCTCTATTGAACATGACTAGATTTGAGGAAGGCGTTGGGGACAGACAGGAAGCCCCTGCCTCCTGGTACTCACTCCTTCCTGGGAGTGTGAGTGGGACCTGTTCATGCTTCTGCCCAAAAGTATGCAGTAAAGGTGATGGGAAGTGTGGATCATATGACGAATTCATGACATTCGCCTTGCTGAGTGGCTCTTTCCCTTGTTGGCTGAAGAAGAAAATTACCCTATTGTGAGCATCACATGGAGAGAGCCATGTGGCCAGGAGCTGAGGGCAGCTTCTGGTCAACAGAAACTGAGGTCCTCCATGCTTCAGCCACAAGGAGATGGAGAGCATTGATGACCAAGTGAGATCAAGAGCAGACCCTTCCCCAGTCACGCCTACAGATGAGATGCCAGCCCTGGCCAAAGCCTTGACTGCAGCCCTGCAGAGAACCCAGCTAAGCTGTGCCCACAGAAATGGCGAGATGACACATGCGTGTTGTGTGAAGCCATTAAGTTTGTGGTAACACAGCTACACAGCAGTAGATATTAGCAGTAGATTAGCACTATCTATTAGCAGTAGATAGCTAATAAGAGATGACCGAAGGGCTCTGAGAGTCTCCTCGTCAAGATTATCTGCCAGTATTTTCCAAAGTGGTGCAGATATTAGAGAAGAGTGACAGTCCCCTCTTTTTAAAATATCTCGGCTGTAGATTCTACATTATAGTTATGTGGCTGGAAAACTCTAGAGGAAAAATTGAGAGGCACACTTGGAATGCAAGCTGTGGATTTTGGCAGAACACTGGAAAGTGTGCAGTGAGTTCTGCCATCTGTACCCAGAATCTTCACATTGTGCAGAGCAGAAAAATAGAGCATGGAATGGGCTCACATTGTTGGGGAAGCATCGAGAGGCCATGACCTTCAAGGAAGGGCTCAGGTGGTGGCTGAAATGACAGCATCTCATGTCCTAGCTCTATCACAGAGAATAAAACATGTGTCTAAATACTGGAGAGAGAACATTTTCAAAAATAAAGATATCTGAAGATATCACACACAGAACACCTTTCCACCTGCTTGCTTAAAATAATGTAGTCATTATGGCAATAAGTGTTTCTAATAAAGTATGAAAATGGATTGTTTGCTTTGCTGCTTGTATGAACTCTCATTTCTCTTTTTATGATATTGAAGCTGACATTTGCGTACCCTTTATCAGTAGAATATTTAATCAAGTCCAATCTGCAAGAAGCAAGAGGAATTATTTTATTTAAAACCTGTCCCCCATGTAAAAGTCCTGGGAAGTAGGACAACGCCCATGGAACATGTGTGAGTGTTAGAGTAAGAAACGAGAATCTGGAGGGAGTCTTTGAAAGAAGAGATGTCCCTGGCGTGTGACCAGCAACTGGGCTCGGTGATGCCAATAAGTTTTGAGTTTAAAGTTGAGGTCGAAGACGCATGTTTGGGGAACTCAAGCAACCTCTATGAGCAACTGTGCATTCATTCTTGCAGTTGAATTGTTGCAAAAATATGTGCACAGGCTTTTAGGTGGTATTGGTTTATGCCATTCTCCTATTACAAAACGTTCAATGTCTCTCCAGCGAGGATGAGATTAAGTGCAATCTCCTGAATATAGCAGATAAGGACGTCCATAACCCACACCTGGCCTTCCTTCCCTACCTCCAGTGCTCCCTGTCTACTCAAGCCCCACTGTGGCACAAGGAATTTTTGGTTGCCTTTGCCTGAATTCCCCATTCCTGTCACACACACCCAGCTTTGCATGTGCTGGTCTCTGGTCCTCAAATCTTCTCCCTTGTACCTCATAGTTTTATTCCTACTCCAAAGTCTGATGTAAATGTCACTTTTCCCTAGAAGTGTTCCTTAAAATCACTATCTGTGTGTTTGTGCTGCAGTCTGTGCTACACAGGCACTTATCCTTGGCCTGACGTCATTGGCCTGTCTTAGTTTCTCCCAGAGTAGGGGTGATGTCACACTCATTGCTCAACACTAGCACGCGTTAGGGGCTTCCCTGGTGGCTCAGCGGTAAAGAATCTGCCTGCGATGCAGGAGACGCAGGTTGGATCCCTCAGTCAGAAAGAACCCCTGGAGGAGGAAATGGCAATCCGCTCCAATACTCTTGCCTGGGAAATTCCATGGATAGAGGAGCCTGGCTGGCTATATTCCATAGGGTCGCAAAGGGTTGGACAAGAGTGAAGCAACTGAATGTTAGCACACGTCGCAGTGTCTCTCACAAAGTAGGTACTTTACAAACACTTCTTGGGTGAACAGATGGCTCAACAAATGGGGGAAGGAATTTGGGACTGTGATCTCTGGGAGAGCAGCTCACCCAGGTGGACCTCTGTATCAAACACTCTCATGATGAGTGCTGGTTACTGCAAGGTCCGCGGTTTCAGGCCAGGGCAGCGTGATTGATGCTCCTGTTCTGCAGCGAGCATCCCAGCCGCCCTGGACCGAACCTTCCAGGTTGACCTCCACTCTTTTCGAATAGGAACTGCAGCCAATGGCCCGGCTGTGCTCACATGGCCAGGAGAGTGAGAGGCCTCCATCAGACAGCTCTGCTGGGACTGGGGGCTTCCTGAATTTTCCTTGTGCCGTTTCAGATTTTAGCACCGTCACGTGCCTCAGGGCTGGTACAGAGCCTCAAAAGCTCAACATTATGGGTCAGCATGATGGAGGCGGGAAATCGTCCCTTGCCACTTGACTGGGAACCCTGGTGATACGCGAAACATAATTCCATGACCATGGTTAGAATCTTTGTGAAATGTTTCTTATTCTAAAAAGGTAAACATTTTAAGTTTTTAAAAGTCACTTTTGTGTGGCTACCAGCAACCAAGCTGCGGCATTTGTAACTAAATGGTATGGGGGCCAGAGTTCTGAAATCAGCACGGTTCCCATCTCTGGACGTTCCCAGAGTCAGGGCTGACGGATCTCCTCCTGCCTGTGTGAGCTTATCTGAGGGAGCAGCTGGGGTTGTCTCTGAACCTTGGTTGACTCCATTGTAATCCAGAAGGGGCCCTGCCTGCCCTGAAACACCGATTCTTACCTTTCCAGAGAAAAGCAGCAGTCACCAACAGGAAGACCAGCACAGATTGCACAGGGTCTGACTCCCCCCCCCCGGTGGGTCTCCAGCCCAGGCCCTCAGGAGCTCGCAGGGGATGGATGCTATGTGTGTGAACTATGGCAGTTCCCGGGCCAGGTCAGGGACACCCCCCTTGACTGGCGATGGAAAGTGAGAGTGCTCCTGTTGGCTTGCTAGAGGTGCCAAAAGAAAGGACTGGGACCGGGGGCCTTAGACAACAGGAACGTGTTCACTCTAGGTTCTGGGGCTGGAAGACCAAGCTCAGCGTGTTGGCAGAGCTGATTCCCTCCACGGGCTGAGAGGGAGAAGCTGGTCCTTGCCTCTTCTTCATCTTTTGCTGGCTCCTGACAAGCCTTGTGCTCCTTGACTTGTACAAACATCACCCTGATCTCTGCCTTTATCCTTCCTCGAGATTCTTCATGTGTGCCCATCTCTGTGTCTACATCTCCTTGCTCTATAAAGGCCTTTCACAGTGATCTCATCTTAATCTGAACATCTGCAAAGACCCTGTTGCCAAATAAGGTTGTGTTCACAGGGGCTGGGGGCTAAGACGTCAACATTTTTTGGGGTGCACAAAGTGTGACTGTTCTTCGCATGAAGATTCTCTCTCCCTTGGCCAAACTCCAACAGCCAAGGGTCATTGATTAGGTGGATGGGAAGACTCCTAGGCAGTCAGATCAAGCCAGGACCACTGGCTTCAACGTCTAGTGTCTTTCTCTTGGTGCAGGCACCTTCTCAAGTTGTGAGCTGCCCTTTGAGCACCACCCCACACCCCACTTCTGCATCTCACCCCTGCTCAAGCCCCCACAGTTGTTCCCAGTTGCTTGGACACACAACTGGGCAAGATGAGCTCAGTCTCCAGCAACATTCCCTGTTGTCCCCAGGGTATACCTTCTGCTCCTATCAGAACCCTGTCCCCCAGATCTCTGGTCTCCACCCAAACTCTGCCCTCTGAGGATGCCCACCTCCCCTCACCACCTTGACATCTCCCAGTGGGTGCTGCATACTTGGGAGCCCCACACTGGGACTCACACAAGCCCCCCTCGTCCTTCCGCTCTGAGCATGGAACTCACCCCATACTCATTGGCGTGGCGACTGCTGGTTTGCCAGGGATACTGGATATTCTCCGAGGCCAGGACCACAGCTTCAGTGATGTGTGGAAGTTCCAGAGTCCCCTTCTAACCTTCACTAAAAGAAGAGACTGTCGCTGCCAGAGATGGACTTCAAGCAGGATGCGACCAGCCTGATGTGGACAGTCCAGGTGTGCGGGTCACAGCCTGCCTCACCCTGCAGTGGGTGTCTCACCCTGCCCCGAGCTCTTTCTGGAATTCCACCGTCTCTGCTGCTCTGGCCATGGCTGGAGCCGGGTCCTGGCCTCACTCCACATGAGCTGTGGGTGTCACCAGGAGGCCAAACCCCACAACATAAAATAAACCTCAGGGTCACCTTATTGGAAGATCTTTATCTTCTCCACAATATTATGACCTTATTTCTGTTAAAAAGTGCAGTTTCCATGAACTTAAACAAAAATAGACTGTAAACCCTGTTTCACAGATCAGCCAAAAAAGTCAGCAAACTCACAGGACAGATGCCACGAGGAAAGAGGAGCATGGGCAGCAATTCCAATTCTGGTAATGAGGGCACAGAAGACCTTGGCTTTGGACTGCGAATTCCCTCTGCCTGAATCTGGGTAACTCGCTTGCTTACATTCTCTGCTCTGCTCCCTTGTTGGTAGCATGGTGATGAGAATCACCTCTTGCTTTCTCTGTCTTTAGCCATGTAAGCAAGATCAACGTTCTCAAACTCCCACCAGCATGCCAAGAGGAACATGAATGCCCACTTTTATCCAAGGGCCGTGTCTCAGTGGTGCTTCCCTGGACAAACTCACTGGCCTTGAATCTTCAAAGTAATTGGGTGACCGCCTCAAATTATACCCAGACCAACAGTGGAAGTAGCGACTGAGACAAAACCTCTGTAACCTTGATACCAAGGCTTCCCGGTGAGTTTTGGAGCCCCCAGTTTCTGTGGGCCACCTTCCTCTTGTGACTTCTCTTGGGTGGAAAGACTAGAACCCCAAGGACCTACAGTGTGTTCCTGTGCTGGCTTTGAGGGTGGAAGGTAAGCAAATTTTGAGCTAGTTGGGCTTTTTGACCATCCAGAGCAGTGGTTTTCGAGCAGCATTTTCAGCCAGAGAGAATTTGTTTGAGTTAAAGAAATCTTAGGGCTGAATATGGAAAATGGATAGAGGGGGCTCTCATAGATGGAGAGCCAGAATCTTGGAGTCCTACTCTCGGGCTGCTGGTCTACCCACTCTAGCCTCCCAAAAGGGCCATGGGGCCCCCAGGGCTCCATGGGCCCCATGTAAAGATGCAGCTGGAGCTCACACCCTCCCAATGCAGAGACATCCACTGTGCTACTCACGCTGGGTGATTTACCCACTTTTCCTGCAGGTCTCCAGTTCAAGACCTTCTCAGCCTTTAGGGGACATGGTGCTCAGATAGTTCCTCATCATGTCGACGTGCTGTTGGCCTCTGAAATTTGGACCCACCGACCCTCTTGGGTGTATTGCCAACACAGATGTCTGCCCCTCCCCCATGTGAAGACCACCTTGGTGACCTTCTTCCTCAAGTCCCAGCTTCACACAAGCCTTGCCATTGCACACACTGCTCTTCAAATAATGGTCATTCTGGGCTCTCTGTTGGCGTGGTTACCTGCCTTAGAATCCAGTCCACGATGCTAATTCCCCCTGACAAGGCAGTGCCGTAATGGACCATCCTGCTCCAAGGCTGACATCCCTCCATCTGGAAGCCGGTTGCAGCCAGAGCATCCGTTCTCTTCTCACCACTGGGTCACACCACGGCCATTAATCCTTCCTGCTTTCCCATGCAAACATTTGTAAAGCCACATCCCTCCCATCTTGTGCTTGTATAATTGATTTTTTAAAACCTAAATACAGAGCTCTCCGTGCATCCCTGTTGAATTTTATTTGGTTTCATGTCATTCAACCTGGCTTGCTCTTCCCGAGCCCTGTGCTGTAATCGAGAATGATAGCAAAAGTTGCCTCCCCGTGCTGTTTGGCCTACAGATTTGATATCTCAAGTGTCGGGGAAATGATGCTCTAGGTCAGGTCAAGTGCAAAGCTTTGCAGCCAGCACCGAATCAGCACTCTCTCCTAGGCAGATATTAACTCATTGATCAGCACTGCTCAGCCGGTTGTGAATCCACTTTACTGTACTGGGCACCGGATCACACTCTCCATCTTGTTCATACAAACACACAGCAATTGGGCCTCATTTGGATCCTTAATGCAGTGCCATGAGGTAAGAGGAACATGGACAATAATTCCAATTTTGGTAATGAGGGCACAAAAGATCTTGGCTTTGGACTCAGAATTCCATCTGTTTGAATTTGGGCAAACTGCTTATTTATATCCTCTGACTTTGCTCCCTCAGCTGTAAAACGGTGATGATGATTGCCTGTGTTTTCTCTGTCTTTGGCCACCTAAGCAAGACCAACTCCCCCCAACCCCCATCAGCGTGCCAGGAGGAACACAAATGCCCACTTTGAGCCAAAGCCCACGTCTCAAGGATGCGCCTGGGGGCTCTCCTTGCCCACCTGACTTGGGATGCTCTGGTCCTCTCTCCCAGGCCATCAGGCGCCCTGGCTCGGGGCTCTCTGCTTTCCTTCTTGTTTGCTAAACCATCTAGCATCCTCAGCACCGGTTTATGGTCACCAGTGGGCTCTCAGTTTCATCTCTTTTGGCTGCAAGTTCAGGATCTTGGCCTCTTTGAGACGTGATGTTTCAATCTGTAAAAGAGAGAAGATGATGTCTACCTGGTGAGATGACACACACAGGAAGCAGACAGAGGGTGGGGGTCTTGGAGCCGAGGTGGGAATCACTCACACATCGCAGGGGCTCTGCGTACTTCTCCTGAGTCCTGGACCAGTGGGACTGGCCTGGGCCTGGGGAGAGCCTCAGCAGAGCTGGCATCTGCTGCCCGCCAAGCCTCCAGGCATCCTCCAGAGACAGAAGCTTTTTTTTCTAAATCAAGATTATTTAAGATTATGATATTGCTCCTTCTTTCAGAAAAGTAGCGAAGGAAAGCGAGCACTTGCTTGGTGTTGTTGATGCCCCTACCTACAGACTCAGGGGTGGCTTCTTCTGCCATCTTGTGTGCCCCAGAATTGGCTGGCTAGGAATTCAATGTGGCGTCCTTATTCAGTTTAAGTCTGGTTTTGGGGACTCGTGTTCTCTTTCCTAGAAAAGGTCACATTTCCCCCATTTCAGGTATGTTCCCTGGCGTCCATTATTTCCCGGAGGGCACCCAGGAGCAGCCCTGACCCCCGGGTGGGTTCTCCCAGTGCAGGTGAGGGGGTCTGGACTCAGGCTGGCGCAGTGGTCTCCTGGGGCTCCCTTCCCTCCCACCTCAGGGGTGGTCTAATAGCTGTAGCAGGTAAGATGTGACACCTTCTGGTGCAGACCTTGCTAGGGGCTCTCAGGGTCCCCCTAAACCCCTCCTCCCCCCAGCTTCATCCCGCTCTTCCCTTCACACTACAGCCAAGCCGGGCACTCTCGGCTGGGATCTGCTCCCCTTTGGAGAACTACTCTTCCCGCTCACCATGCAGTCTTCCTGCCAGACCCTGAGGCAGAGCAAGGTTTGCCTTCCAGAGCACTGATGGCAAGGCCAGAGCATCCAGACATTAGACCTGGAAGTATCCCCAAGTTTAACCTTCTCATTTCATAGACAAGTGGAGGAAATCCAAGTTCTCATCTCCAAAGGCCAATGGACAGAGCCACCTCTTACTGTGCTAGGCCGTGTCCTCCCCAGAGCTTTGTTATCCCCCATGCAGCCTCGGACAGAATATAAATCATCCTTTATAATAAAGTTACAGGTGGTGCTGATGGGCACACCTGTGAGGAACGAGCAGACCATCATACGGGCGTGATCTCATTTCCTCATCTTTCATTTTTACTGTAATCGGAAGTTTGTACTCTTGACCAGTGTCTCCACATTTCTCCTGCCCCCAAGTCCTGGTAACCACCATTCTAATCTCTGTTTCTGTGCTTTTGGCTTTTGAGATTCCTCATATCAGAGAGATGACACAGTGTGTGTTTTTCTCTGTCTGGCTTGTTTATTGGGTAGTCCAAAAAATTCATTCCTTTTTTTCCATAAGCTGTTACAGAAAAATTTGAATGAAACTTTTGGCCAACCCAACACTTAGCAAAATGCTATGCTAAGAGTCCTCAGAGTCCATTCATGTTGTAAAAAATGGCAGTGTTTCCTTTTTTTCTCATGGCTGAATACTATTCACTATATATATATATATATATATATATATATATATACACACAATCTTCTTATTCCCACATGGCTCAGTGGGTAAAGAATCCACCTCCACCTGGAATGCAGAAGATGCAGGTTGATCCCTGGGTCAGGAAGATCCCCTGGAGAAGGAAGTGGCAACCCACTCCAGTATTCTTGCGTGGAGAATCCCAAGGACAGAGGAGCCTGGTGGGCTACAGTTCACACGCTGCGTAGAGTCAGACAGGACTGAAGCGACTGGACACTCATGCATACATTCACCCATTGATGGACTCCTGGATTATTTCCACGCTTTGGCTATAAAGGCCTCATTCAAATGCAGAACAGCCAGGGAGGAGCCTCTGAACGCCTCTGCTGGGGACTGAAGCCTCGCGCCAAAGAGCCCTGTGAGCCTGGGCACGCTGGCCAGTGCTTCTGGGCCCCTGTTTTCTCACTGCAGAGCGAGGGCAATCCCAGTGCACTGGGTGCGGCCCACCACGTGCTGGAGGAGGGCCTGCCGCTCAGCACCCTGAGGTGCAGCTGCCAGGCGTCTGCTTCTGCGGAGCCAAGGTCATGCCCTCCTGGGGCAGCCACCCTGTCTGAGCAAGGTGGGCTGCAAAGGCCTGGCTGTTTCCTTCTGACATGGGTCAACCCTGTGGGGCTGCAGGTGGTCCAGGGCTCCTTGCTGAGCTGGGAGAGGCTTCTTCCAACTCTCTGCACAATCACTTCTTCCTTGCTTCTTTCATGGATGTTGATCCCTAAGGGGGACCTTAGAACTGGACATGGAACAACAGACTGGTTCCAAATAGGGAAAGGAGTACATCAAGGTGTATATTGTTACCCTGCTTATTTAACTTATATGCAGAGTACATCATGAGAAACGCTGGGCTGGAAGAAGCACAAACTGGAACCCAGCTTGCTGGGAGAAATATCAATAACCTCAGATATGCAGATGACACCACCCTTATGGCAGAAAGTGAAGAAGAACTAAAGAGTCTCTTGATGAAAGTGAAAGAGGAAAGTGAAAAAGCTGGCTTAAAGCTCAACTTTCAGAAAACTAAGATCATGGCATCTGGTCCCATCACTTCATGGCAAATAGATAGGGAAACAATGGAAACAGTGAGAGACTATTTTTGGGGCAAAATCACAGCAGATGGTGACTGCAGCCATGAAATTAAAAGACTCTTGCTCTTTGGAAGAAAAGTTATGACTAACCTAGACATATTAGAAAACAGAGATATTACTTTGCCAACAAAGGTCTGTCTAGTCAAAGCTTTGGTTTTTCCAGTGGTCATGTATGGATGTGAGAGTTGGACTATAAAGAAAGCTGAGCATCGAAGAATTGATGATTTTGAACTGTGGTGCTGGATAAGACTCTTGAGAGTCCCTTGGACTGCAAGGAGATCCAACCAGTCAAGCTTAAAGGAAATCAGTACTGAATATTCATTGGAAGGACTGATGCTGGAGCTGAAACTCCAACTCCAATCATGTGATGTAAAGAACTGACTCATTGGAAAAGACCCTGATGCCAGGCAAAATTGAAGTCAGGAGGAGAAGGGGATGACAGAGGATGAGATGGTTGGATGGCATCACTGACTCAATGGACATGAGTTTGAGTAAACTCCGGGAGCTGGTGATGGACAGGGAAGCCTGGTGGGCTGCAGTCCATGGAGTTGCAGAGTCGGACATGACTGAGCAACTGAACTGAACTGATCCCTAAGGAGCATTGTGCCCCTCACGGTTCAGTAATTTCTGGGTTCCACAGTCCAGCCCGCAGTGCCCAGCGCCTGCCTCTCTGAGGCTGTGTGAACTGGCACGGCACCTTGAAGAGGTGTGCACTCATGGAGGGCGAGGGTCACGAGGAGCCTCACCCTGCGGATGGTGGAGGGGAGGTGCGGGGCCCTCAGCCCATACCTAAATCATGCAGCAGGCGGGAGATGGGCGGGTGGGTTTTCTGAGACAGCAGCCGCAGACGTGGGAGGGGCCCCAAACTCTTCATGGACCAGAGCTGGCCCAGAAGACACCTGGGGCGGAAGGCGGCCAAGACGGGGAGTGGAGAGACACTGTGCTCACCTCCCTTAAGGACGTGCCCGAATGACAGCTGCATGTGGAGCAGCTACCAGAAACAACCTGAAGACCATCGGGACAGATTTTTCACGACTACAGACATGAAAAAAGATGCTAGGAGAGACGGGCAGGAGGGGTGGAGACCCAGTATAGTCAGGACCCATGATCCCAGACCAGTGACACACGAACAGCAAAGACTATCCGACAGCACTCGTGCCCATCGATAGGTGAAAGGAGGTGTGGTGTATCCATAGGATGGAATATTACTCAGCTATTCAAAGGAATCTTGTAATGTGGGACAACATGAAATCAGTCAGACCTAGAAAGGCCCCACATAATCCCATTCATATGTGGAATTTAGAAAACAAAACCAGGTGAAAACAGACTCATAGATACAGATAACAAGCCAGTGGTTGCCAGAAGGGAGGGGAGCTTGTGGGGAAAAATAGGTGAAAGGGATCGAGAGGTGCAAACCTCTAGTTATAAAATAACTACTCCACAGGAATACAGCATGCAGCATGGGGAAAATAGTCAATAACGCTGTAATGACTTTACATGGGGACAGATGGTGACTAGACTTACCGTGGTGATCATTTTATAATGTATGCACACGCCAAGTCACCATGTAGCACACCTGAAACTAACATGATACTGCACATCAACTATATTGCAATTAACAAGCAGAAGCCTGGTGTCTTTGCATTAACTTATTCATAGTCAGGAACAACTTTCATGTTGTCCTTTAGCAAGGGATGACTAGCCTACTTTTAATGAGAAGCAACCCATCCTGGGAGACAAGGGTGCTGCCATGAACCTGGGTGCAGAGCGTCTCTGTGCCCTGGGCTCTCAGCTTTCCCAGGACATGATGGGGAGCCACGCCAGAGGCTGGACCCTCAGCATGGTGGGTCGGTGAGCGATGTCTCATGGTTCTGCTCTGTGCAGAGTTGGAGGGGGCGTGGTCTGCACTTTTCATCTGAGGGTCACAACTCCGGAACTTTGGCTTCAGCCAAGGGTCTGCCCAAGCGATGGGCTTGGGGCTGCTCCTGGAGTTGATCCCTGGCATCTCCTTGAGAAATGGTCAATCAAGTGTGCACCAAAACAGAGAATTCAGAAGGGAACCTGCTGCCGGGAACCCCATGATGGCTCCACAGCCAAATCCATTGATTTGCAGATGACACATCCCTCCGGAGTTCCTGTGACTTCTGGGTTTCCGTGCTGGGGGCTGGCAGCAGCTGGGCCAGCCTCCATCCCTTGCCCCTGCTCGCCCCTCCTCCTGCAGCATCGCCTGTTTGCCTTCCAGCCGCCACCTCTTGTCTCTGCGTCTTTTTGTTCCAGCCTCTTCTATCCAATTCTGCTTCCCGAAACACTGGGAAATGGTTCCAAACACCATGGCTCCAACTGTATCCTGGCAGAACACCCGGGCCTGAGGCTTGTTTCCGGAAACCCTCCGGAGTGGGTGGGGCTCAGCTCAGCCCTGCCCTGCCCCCTCCCCACCCCACCCCCAGTGGGGGATGCTCTTCCTTCTGACAGCCCAGTCCTGGGACTCCCTGGAGGATGGGCCAAAGCATCTCAGCTCCAGGCCTGCAGACTCACTGTAACCTTTTAAAGGCTCGTCCAGGCCCCAACAGTCATCTGAAAACAAAAATCCTCTCTAATTGGCTTTTCACGATTTCCCTGAATGGTCCTTGATTCCTAAAGCACACGTCAACAGGATGACTGTGCAGCTTTGCAACCGTTTTGATTGTTATCATCAACTTTGCTGCTTCGGGTTTGGCTGCAGACACATAGTAATCATTTATTATCCTGCCTTTTACATCTTCTTAAACTTAGCAGGAGCTTCCTCCTTCCCTCTTTCCCATTCAAGTCAATGGCCAAGCCACACTGAAATCCGGAAGGGAAGGGCACCCCTCGGACTACACAAATAGGTTCAGTGGTAGCGTTTCTACAAATCAGACAAGAGCCGGCAAGAATGCAATTGCACTTCATGTGTGGGAAATCCTTCGTGAAGGAAGAAAATTCCTTCACCAGGTGGAAGGAGTGTCTGTCCCCTGTGGATGCGTGAAACCCAGTTTCCTTCCGGTGTCTGGAGCTCCTTGAGAAGCCTTGGAACATGTGTAGAATCTTCCAGAGAAGCCAGGAATCCTGCTCATTCTGTCAGAGGCTCCCTCCTCCCCTCTGCCTTCTCCTCCAGCCTCGCCCTCCTGGTGTCGGGGGATGTCTGCCCTCTCTCCGGGGCATCTGCGCAGCCTCCTCCAGCCCGCCCTGCTGGCCTGTACTGATTTTGAGTCAGTCCTGCCAATGGGTTTGACCTTGGGGAGCCCACACACTGTCCTACCTGATGGGAAGATGGACGTGATTGGAGGTGGAGAGGTGATGGACCACCCCCCCCACCCCCACCCCCCAGCCAGGGGGATGGCCTGTAGTGAGGTGGAGGGTGGGGCAACCAGCGACCTCTGGGGAGGTCTGAGGGCAGGTGGCCGAGGTCTCACCAGGGCCACGTGGAAGGGGTTGAGGACCGTGCATCCCATAGGCTATGGGCTACAGAGCTAGGCTCAGGGGCTCCCCTCCAGGGCATGAAGCCGGAGGCAACGGGAGGAATAAAGCCAGGATCTGGAAACCTGGAGCCTTGTTGGGGCTGATGGTTAAACTTTGTGTGTCCACCCGGCCAGGCTATGGTGCCCAGTTATTGGGTCAAATGATAGGCTAGGTGTTGCTGTGAAGGTGTGTTGTAGAAGAGTGATTGACTTAAGTAAAGAAGATTATTCTTAAAAATGTAGATGGGCCTCACCCAATCCTTTGGGAGACTTAAGAGCAAAACCCTGAAGTTTCCCAGAGAAGAAAGGATTCTGCCTCAAGAGGATGACATGGAAATTTGGCTTGAGTGACTAGATGACCTACCAGTCTGGCCCATGGACGTTAGACTTGCCAGGCCTCATCAAGGTATGAGCCAACTTTTGGAAACAAAACGTCTCTCTTTTACACACAACACACACACATGCACACACACACGCGCGCGTGCACACGCACACACACACACACAGTTTCTCTGGAGAAGCCTGGCTGATGCATCAGGGATGGGCAAAGGAACCAAGGTGGTCGCCACCACACTTGGACTGAACCCACTGGCCAGCACCTCAGGAGCCTGCCCCTTTTGCTCACTGCCCAGCCTCCTTCTGAAGTGATGCTGCCCCCCAACTGACAGACCCAAACTCTCCCCCTGAAGTCTGTCAACCAGGCCCCAAACAGGCAGGCCCGCCTAAGAGAACAGAGCAATTATTCCTGTAAAGATGTGGAATGTCTTTGAAGGGCAGCCTCTCTTATGTGACCCTTGAATATTCTCCATGAGGATAATATTAATAATGGGAAATTCTCGGAGAAGAATCTTTAACAGAAGATGCTGGCACAGTGAGAAAACAGGGACCCTTCTTTTGAAGAGCTCCGTTCTCCTAACCAAGTCTGTCATATGGCCTTGCACTAAAGAGGAAGGCTTGTGCTGCCATGTGGAAGAAATTCGGAACGTTGAGCTTACCAGCTCCGTCCCCATCTTCAGAGAGATACCCGGCTCTTTGCTCTGACAGGCATGGAGGAGGAATTTTGATGCTAGCCATACCGCAGTGAGGGTACACATGGTAATTGTGGTGTGTAATTACCACGGCTCTCCCAAGAGAGCCACGAGAGAATCCCGAAAGGTCTCAGCAGGATGCCATTCTGACTCTGGCAGAGTGGGGCGGGGTGCCTGTCTATAAATTGTACACAGTCTTGAGATGATTTCCTAGGAAGGGTGCAATCAGCAGTGTGAGTGAGTGTGGGTGTGTGGCGTGTGTAGCATGCTGGGTGTAGTGTTTTTGTTGGCCCATAGAGTCAAAACATCTGCTGAATAAATAATTGACTTGTTGGCTGAACACAACAGCATGAGCGGAGGCGATTGGCCAGCTGTGCCTGAACTAGTTAGGGGTATTTTACTGAAATCAGTAGAGATTACTGTCTGAAACAAGTGAACTTCAAGCCTTGGGTAATTAAAAAAAAAAAAAAAACCTAGCTCTAGCAGGCACTTAAATGACAGATATTATTATGAGAGCAATGTTTTCTTGAAGGTTTGCTTTTTATCATCACATTTTCCCCAAGAGCAGATATTATTCAAATATGTGCTGTGTTTCATTGCTTCTGTCCTCTCTGACTCTTTGCGACCCCATGGACTGTAGCCCACCAGGCTCCTCTGTCCATGGGATTTCCCAGGCAAGAATACTGGGGTGGGTTGCCATACCCTCTTCCAGGGGATCTTGGCGACTCGGGGATTTGAACCTGCGTCTTCTGTGCCTCTTGCATTGCAGGCAGTTTCTTCACCTGCTGACGCCCTCACAGTACCCTGAAGCACTCACAGTACCGGGTTAAGGGTGTGGTCAATAGTCGTAACTTTTGAACTACACTGTCTCTCTGATGCTCTCCCTCTGTCCTGTCACCCACCTTAGGAGGCAGGGTTCCTGACGACACCAACGCTAAACGAGGGCACACTAACTATTAGCTGAAAGCTGCTCAGGGCTGAGAAAAGCTAGGCCTGGGCAGTGAGAAGAAAGGGGGTTAAACTACTGCAACTCACAAAAGTTCTGAATAAAACTCAATTCCCACACAATCAATCAATCGCCCCAAGGAATGACAAATGTTCAAGGTCAGAGGGAGAAGGCAGATTAGTCAAAGGAATCCACAGATGTGGAGGGGTTCAGGTTTGCAGCCCCTGTGCTAGGAGGTAAGGCATGGACTCTGAGTGGCATTCTCTCATCCTCATCCACACCGCACACCTGTGTCCACAGGTGTATCCTTGCCTGCATGCTGTCCCCTCCTTCATCCTTGTCCCCATTCCACCCAGATCTGTGTCTGTGGCCATGTCTCTACACTCATCCCCATCAACATTCCCAACCACTTCCCACTCTCCTCTCCGTCCATCTCCCCATCCCTGTCTTTGTTGTTGTTCAGAGGCTGAGTCTCACTTGACTCTTTTCCACCCCATGAACTGCAGCACGCCAAGCTCTTCTGTCCTCCACTATCTCCTAGAGTCTGCTCAGAATCTTGTCGAGTCAGTGATGCTATCTGACCATCACATCTTCTGCCACCCCTTTCCCCTTTTGCCTTCAATCTTTCCCAATATAAGAGTCTTTTCCAGTGAGTTGGCTCTTAGCATCAGCTGGCCAATATATTGGAGCTTCAGCTTCAGCATCAGTCCTTCCAGTGAATTTTCAGGGTTGATTTCCTTTAGGCTGGACTGGTTTGATCTCCTTACAGTCCAGGGGACTCTAAAGAGTCTTTTCCAAGACCACAGTTTGAAAGCATCAATTCTTCGGGTATCCTTATCCAGACCCATTTCTCCACCCACATTTCCAACGCTTCCCCACCGCACTGATAGTTCTTTTCACATCTGTGTCTACTTCCGTGTCCCCATCCACGTCTGCCATGCCCACGCCCACGGCCACAGCCCATCTGCATTCCCGCATCTTGATAAAGATGCAGCCACTGCTCTGCGTCATCCGATGGCGTGCGCACCCTGGGAAGCCAACAGTCAGACTGACAAGCGAGCCTGCAACGTCTCGTCGCCAGGAGGTCTTCTAATTAGCCCCCAAGAGAATCTAGTGGTTCCTGTTTCATAATTTGATGAGGCCTGCAAGATTAAGACAGCTTTCATTTTGTCACCGCAAATAACTAACCTCCCTCATGTCAGGTGACCAGTTGGCTATCACACCAGTGTCAGGTTTGGCAAAGCTGAAACGACTGAAAGCAAGTGTGAACTCTCAGAAGATCTCCTCTAGTACACTGGCGCCTTCCCTCCTGCCCAGCCTTTAACTGGTCCTGTTCACTCCATCACCTTTGTCATTCCCTGGTTCTAATCCTGGTCCTTGAACAGGGCTGTAACTGCTTGAAAAGTCACCAGAGTACTTTGGAGACATACACTTTCTTTTCCTTCCTGAAGAGTATTAACCACCACAAGCATCATATTAGCAATTAGCTGAATGTGTTACCTCGTTAGTCTCTAAAAGTTAATATTTTCCTCAAAAGCTTTTTATTATTCAAACATTAGTGACCCCATTGAAGACTCACCCATTGCTTTATTACTCCATCTGTATGGAATCTACTCAACAAACAGAATTCAGTGTTTTTGTCATCAGAATTAAAATCAATAATGGGGCTGACATTTTTCCTATTCCTAATTATTATCTTGGTGAATCTCTTTCTTCTTGGTAAATTAATAATTATTAGCCAACCTAAATCATTTTTGGGGGAGAGAAGCAATTATTTAAAAAGAACTTAATTTCTGTCCTTCTGCAGAAGACATGATAAGCACATCAGTAAATGATTTGCTGCTGACTCCAGCTTCTCCGTGCTTCTCTCTCTCAAGAGACACATCTCACCAGACGTTTATTCATTCTGCTAACGTGTATTGGGAATCTATAGTGCAAGGCACTGTGTTGGTATCCTGCAGCTAGAGATCTGTCCATGTAGTGATGTTTTCTGAAAACTCTTGTGTGGTGTAGAATTTTCTACTGATGGAGGCATAGGAACCAGAAACAGCGTTCCCACTGGTGGAGTTACTCCACATGCTTGAGGTGAGAATTTCTATGGGGGCAGGGGGGGAAGGTTCACATTGACTCTGCCCGCTGGCTGTCTGGTCAAGATTGTAGTTCACTTTGGGCACTTCGATAGCCCGGCCTGCTTTCTCAAGTCAACTGCAGATGCCCCAGCCCTTGGAGGGGGCTGATGGGGGAGCGGCTTTGCCTCATGGTGGGATGCTGGCTGCATCCTGAGCCCACAAGGGAACCGAGGAATCCTTTCCCTGCCAGGCTCAGAAGTTTGTTTGCTTACCAGAGAAGAATTTGTGTGCACTGAGGTAAACCTTAACCAAGGAATTTCCCCTCGTTTTATTCGTGGGCAGTTGTAGGAAGTGTGGAAGAGAATCACCACGTCCCAGGGCTATGCTGCTCCGAAAACGCTGTGGCTTGTCCCCAGGGAAAACAGCACAGGAGTCATGTGGTTAGAGACTCGCAATTAGAACTCTTCTAGCTCAGTTTTCTCCTTCACAGGATATAGTTTTCCCTCGATGTTTCCACAAATATGTGAAAAATGTTGGCAAAGAAAGAAACACTCAAATATTTATCTTGTACTTAACAATATTGAGAGTTACTTGAGTGTTTTTGTTATTTTCATTTGAAGGCTGAGGTCTGTTATTTCATGTGGATGAGAGATAAAAAGTCTTTCTGTGGTTTAACGGATAGGATATTTTCAGACTGAAGAAGTTAAAAGAAAAACAAATAGCAAACTTCAATATGAACATTCTTGACCCTCTGCTTGTTTCTGTACTTAAAATTCATATTAAAAAATTTTTAAAGTTGTGAATTCCCTGGTACGTGGGGCACAAAAAGTCTGTCCGGGCTTGGAAAACCAAAACGAGAGACCCCAGCAGACATCTTACATGATTTCTTGTGCTGCTGTGAGGGTGTTTTGTTTTATGTTGACAGAAGAACAGTGTTTTCATCTTGCGACATCTTCTCATCATTAGAGAAATATTTTCCTATTTTATTTCCCATAACTACAGGTTCCCATTATGCTCTGTAATGTGGTTAGAGGATCAATGCTTATTCGATGGGAGACTGAGCCTCAGTGAAGTCAGGAATGAAGGAGGGAGTGGGTGACAAGATTTGTTTTCTAAATCAGTTTAGTACATCAGATTCTTTAAAGCTGAAATAATTGCAAAAAAAAAAAAAAAAAAAAAAACCCACACAAAACAGCAAATTCACCAAGCCAATGCTGAGCAATACCTGATGAGTCAAGGGAAAACTCAGTCTGTTTGCATCACCTGGCCCCCAGGGAGAGGGGAGATTTGACTTAGTGTCAGAAGTTCCAGTGCCAAGGGAATAGCCCCTTGGCAGGAAGAGCAGGGGTCCAGATTCTTGTCTGGGAGGACCCAGATGGCAGAGGGTGCCGTGCAGATCCCATCTCTGGTTCCAGCCTTCCCTGTAGGCTGTGTGTGAAGCCGGGGTTACCTGGAAGGGAGGCGGGCAGCCCTGTCCTTGAGCAAGACTTGGGGGCTGTGCACTCTTTCTTTGTAACTCAGGTCCCATAGACAGCCCTCTCTGACTTCCACATCTTTCCTAGGGTTCACAGGAAGGCTGGGAATAGAATTAAGGAGTGTGCACAAACCTCCAAGCTCAGCAGCTCAGTTTCCCATACAGTTGAACAAATGGGAAACTCAAGGAGTTTCAGAGTCATCCAGTTGTGGAGGAGAAGGGTTGAGAGCTGAACTCAAGTCTATTGATTTCCTTCACACAAAGCTAAAAACCACCCTACTCTGTTTTGATTTTGACCAAGATCACCTGCAGAGTCCAATGCCCTGCTGAATTCCATCTGTTTCCTGCAGGAAGATCAACAGGCAAGCAAAGCTTTCATCATTTGACTCAAAAGGTCGGTCCTAGGGGTCCATCTCCTGCATAGAAAGTTGGCACCCTTAACCTGGGCAGCCACAGTGCCTCTGGGCAGCAAACATGTCTCTGCCAAACGGGACAAGGAGAGGTGGCAACTGGACCCATGGGCATCCTCCATGTGTGGCAAGATCCAGGATTTGAAGGACTGCGGACAGCTTCAATCATGAAGACCAAGACATGTGAGACTCTTGGTGTAATCAGAAGGTAATTGGTCCCTGCACAGAACTCCTTCCTCCCCTCCCACCACATATGTATGTGCACGTGTGCAGATACACACACACACACACACACACACACACACACTTCTGAAAGGCAGGCTTTGGGCTGAGTGCCTGGGTGCTCTGCTGAAGTGGGTGAGGAGAGAGGTCTTAGCACAAATCCCTCACTGCCTTGGCATTCACAGAGCTGGTTTTCCTGCAAAGATTCCAGTCCATTCTGCAGGGGCTACCCAATCTTATGGCTTCAAATGCAGGCTAATATGCCTGCCTGGGCAGATAGCTATTTCATTTCGGACTTGCTTTGCCATTACATATAAAGAAAGTGAAAGTGAAGTCGCTCAGTCGTGTCTGACTCTTTGCCACCCCATGGACTGTAGCCTACAAGGCTCCTCTGTCCATGGAATTTTCCAGGCAAGAGTACTGGAGTGGGTTGTCATTTCCTTCTCCAGGGGATCTTCCCCACCCAGGGATCAAACCCGGGTCTCTCGCATTGTAGGCAGATGCTTTACTATCTGAGCCACCAGGGAAGTCCTATTACATATAAAAGTAAGGTTATTGTCTGGTCTTCTCCGTATTGAGTGGTTGGAGAAAGGCACAGGAGGCAGTAGGGTCTATCATCGCACAAATCTGGTTCTAGAGGCAGTAGGTCCCTGCTCACTGGGAGGTCCCATCCTGGAGCCGACCAGGTCCTGCTTGAACATCCGTGACTTATGTTACAGGCTTTTGTGGTTTAGTTTCCCGTCCTGCCAAATGCTGATAATGAAAGTGAAAGTGAAAGTTACTCAGTCATGTCCGACTCTGCGACGCCACAGAGTATACAGTCCATGGGATTCTCCAGGCCAGAATACTGGAGTGGGTTGCCATGCCCTCCTCCAGGGGATCTCCCCAACCCAGGGATTGAACCCAGGTTTGATCTGCATTGCAGCTGGATTCTTTACCAGCTGAGCCACCAGGGAAGCTCAAGAATACTGGAGTGGGTAGCCTATCTCTTCTCCACTGGATCTTCCTGACCCAGGAATCGAACCGGGGTCTCCTGCACTGCAGGCAGATTCTTTACCAACTGAGCTACCAGGGAAGCCCAAACACTGATAATGGGACGCATTTATTTTCTGGTTAGCCACAGAATTTTGTGTTTCTCAGCCTTTCATACCATCATCTAGTCCACAAATATTTGTTCAGTACTTGCAAAAATACCAGTGTTGTGCTAGGTGGTGGGATGGGTCTTTAACTCCCAGGAGACTAGAGGCTAGCGGGAGATGGAGGAGACACAGGGAAGAACCTTGGGGCCACGTTTTCCAGCAGGTGGGGGCAACTTGGCCTTCAGGTGAGCAGCCTTTTTTGACCACACAATGAGGCATTAGCTTACACCGAGTCACACAGTAAGAAAGTCACCTCTGTGTCCTTTCTCTTTGGATCCTCAATGACAAAGAGAAAGGCTATTGTCTGCTCGTTCCTGAAAATGGGTCTTTGCAGCATCTCGCTGTAGTTTTAGGAACATTGCTTCATTTTTGTTTGCAGCTAGAGATTTATTTGAAAGGGTGATCTGGATTATTCTTGCATCATAGTGATGTAAAGTGCTTTTATTTTTAAAATAAATTTAAGTGAAAAAAATGAGTCCCTATCTTAAAAGAATACTAGAAAACAGAAGCTGAGTTAGGCACAGACTTGGAAAGCTCACGGGGTAGGTAAGGTGTTAGATGTTGTTGGGTTTTAGGATGGGATGAACCACTTTGGATGTGAGAGTTGGACCATAAAGAAAGTTGAACGCTGAAGAATTGATGCTTTTGAACTGTGGTGTTGGAGAAGACTCTTGAGAGTCCCTCGGACTGCAAGGAGATCTAACCAGTCCATCCTAAAGGAGATTAGTCCTGGGTGTTCATTGGAAGGACTGATGCTAAAGCTGAAACTCCAATACTTTGGCCACCTGATGCGAAGAGCTGACTCATTTGAAAAGACCCTGATGCTGGGAAAGATTGAGGGCAGGAGGAGAAGGGGATGACAAAGGATGAGATGGCTGGATGGTATCATCGACTCAAAGGACATGAATTTGGGTAAACTCCAGGAATTGGCATTGGACAGGGAGGCCTGGCCTGCTGCATTCCATGGGGTCGCAAAGAGTCGGACACGACTGAGCAACTGAACTGAACTGAACTGAACCACTTGGTTAAGGCAATCTGCCCAGAGGAGGCGCCAGTCAAACAGGGACCCGGAGGAGAGCAGGAGAGCTGGGGGAGCACGGAGGCAGGGCAGAAAGAGGGGGCAGCGGGCCCCAAATCATACATCAGGGCCGAGGGCTGCAAGCATGGTTTCAAGACGTGGTTGAGGCCTGGGGTTCTGGAGGGCACCAGCTAGTGGGGAGATGAGTGGGAGGTGTGGGTGCGGGGGAAGGCATGCTGACCAGGGGTCCATGGAAGTGTCTCAAGCAAGGGCCACCCCGGAAGCTACTCTGCCTTTGCTGCTGCTCCTAGAAGGGGTATCCTCCTTCTCTGGAAGATTCCCTGTGCTCACGAGTCCATCTGGCTGGCACATCTTGTGGGTTCCTTTGTCCCCCTGGAGGGAAGCAGCGGGGAGTGGGGTGACTGACAGGTGAGCCCTGAATCTTAGCACACACACATCTTTACGATCCCAAGTAAGAAATTGAAATGTGACCACTTCCATTCCCAGTCCTTCTCACAGGAGTTTGACCTGGACTCAGTGCACGTGTCTAGAGCTGCTGAGATGCTTCACGGCTGTGCTTGGGCTGTGGGCGAACTCACTCCTTGTGCCAGTCGGCTTCAGGTGCCAGACCTAGACAGCTGCAGGAACAACAGAGATTTATTTCCCCACAGTTATGGAGGCTGGAAGCCTCAGGCCAGAGCCTGCCAGGGCTTGGTTTCTGGTGAGGACCCCCGCTTGGCTTGCAGACAGCCTCCTTCTCACTGTGCCCTCGTGCAGAGAGGCCTTTTAGGCACAATCTACTTTCCTCTTTTGAAGTTCTCATGATCCACCGTGCCAAAGTATTTTGCCAGGACACTGACCATGACATCTGACAGGCTCCCCACACCCCTCCACCCTGAGCTGAGTGTCTGCTCTGAGCCTCCCCTGGGAATATGGCTTTCTCTGTCCAATCTGCTTTAGGCTCCATTTAGGAATGAGTGGTAATTCTGGGTTCACTGAGTTCTGATTCTTAAGTTGGAAGTGGGCTGAGTGGCCCCAGAAACTCCTAGATTAGTGTGGAGGATTTCCTTCAATTATACACAAATACGAAAATGTCTTTACTGAGACTAAAATCCTTGCTGGGCCAGAATTTTCTAGAGCAGTTTGGCTGAGTATGAAATGTATGGCGAAGTGGACTGAAATGGCACAGGGGTGATTGGAGTGTGTTCTCATGAATTTAGAAATAGACAAAAATCTGTGGAACCAGAGTCAACATTACCCAGAATCTGAACAGATGACGTCAGTCAAAATTCCAATAGTGTCAATAACAGTAACAGATTTGTTGAGGTCTTACACACTGGAATGCTTTATATGCATTAGTAAAATGTATGTCTTCTGGTACATATTTCACTGGTATGTGGGATTTGCATTTTAGAAAACTTAAAGGAAACCATTGGATATTAGAGGGAATACTACATTTTCATCACATAAAGTAAATGATTAGAATAGAAAGTCCTTACCACTCACCAGTATTATCCAAAAGATTGAAATTCACAGAAGGCTCCTGTTTTCAAGTGTTCATGACAACACACGTCACTGGTAAGCATTTGCTGCGACGATGCGGAGCAGTGAACTGGCGTCCCACAGACACGAGCTCTGCAGTGCTTTCCTGATAGACCTCAGCCAGCAGGACCTCACTCTGTGCACGTGGCTTGTGACCGGAAGAGAACAGTTTGTCCATCTGTGTTTGGAATGGAGTCCAAGTGTCCACGAACCACCGGGGAACCTGATGTGACCTGCTACATCCAGAGGGGTGGTACCCAAGCCTCTGCGCTCTCTGTGCCAATCTGGTGATAGTGAAACTGGCATTGTCATCGTTCCTTTTGGCCAGGGCTTCCCTTGTGATTCAAAAGTGAAACATGCAGGCTTTCTGCCATCTAGCAGGAGCCCAGGCTCCTTGTTTAAGAAGGCAAAAGCCGTTTTAAAAAGTGTGTGACTAGAGTCCTGAGTGTGGTGAGCTGAACTGGTAGAAAATAACATTCAGCTCAGTGTTTTGGCAAGGATTGGGATAGCGAGGCAGACACGTTTGTTTACCTTCCCAGCTAGAAAAGAGACATGTAGGTCGGCAGCCAAGAAGAGGAGGGTCGAAACGGGGAATAGGGAACGCGACTTGGCTCTGCTTATATTGATTTTGGCAAAAAAGCCACGTGAAAAATTATGCCTCAGATAAAAATAAATTATAATCTACAAGTATTTGAATGAGAAGGGTTCCCTGTGAAAACTTAATAAATGAATGCTAATTCAGTTACCAATTTGTTGCCATGAAACATAACCATTCATGTTATTCCGTGGAGCTTGTTTTGGAAAAGATTGCATAACCCATGAAGCAATTCTTCATAAAGTGCATAAAAGTGTCAGCTTATGTATAATTTACACAGCAAATGTTAGTTATGGTCTGTTTAATAGTATTTAATGCTGTCCTATGACATCATTCTTTCATTTACCAATTGAAAAAAAATAAAAAGACCCATCAAAAACAGTTTATAGAGTCAGAAATATGCTTATTGAATTTGATAAAAACTGTAGAGGACGATAAACAGATTCACTGGGGCAGAGATCTTGAAGAGATTTTTGGAAAGAGTTATTGTGCAAATGCATACTCAGTATTTACTCTATACTTACTGTAATCATAATTTACTAACTGGGTATGTGTTATCTAATATGCTGCTAACATGCCTTAAGCAATTCATTTTGCCGACAGCATAGTAAATTGCCATATAGCCTTGGCCCTTTATTAGTAGCAATGATTAAATCCAATTTTCGTTGTAGTTACTACATTTTCTGCGCTGCCTACAGGGCATCCCTGTGGGGGGAGGGAGAGGAGCTGCTGCTTGTATCCTAATCTCTCCCTCTTTTAGCCCCAAATCCATTCTGTAACTTTCAGCAGGATATACCCACCTATGTCTGTTTACACCATTTTTCTACCGTGTAGGATATTTTTACTAATGTTTGTAAAAGCAGCTCAAAATGTTTGAAAACCGTTATATTGAATATAATATAGCCCATGATCTGTCTTTATGCTGTAAAAGCATTGAATTAAAAAAAATCTACTCCTTCCTCTGTGTGTGTATGAGTGTGTGTGTGTGTTGAATCCTATAGGAAGACAAGGATTGACTTCATATATTATGGGACCAGAATATTCTAGTATGTTAACTCTGGGTGAATTCTCATAGGGTATGTAACTGTATTATTTAACTCGGCAAAGCAAGTCGGGGTACAATTTGTGTGAAATGTATTATAGAAGATGAAGTTACAAACCCTCACATGTCATGAACCCTGGCATGCGTTTCTTGGAGTTCTACTGGATAGGAGTTTGCATAATTCAGCTTTGAGTTTCCACGCTCTGAGTTCACACGCTACACATGTGCACTGTGTCTCAGAACCTCATTTTATTTGCAAATGGATTTCCTGGCTCCCGAGTTTGGGTTTGATCCAGGGGTCCTCAATGAGTCTGCAAGGAATATTTTTGTAAGTTTTGCCTGAGCATTGGTAGGATGAGATCTCAGCAAGCCGACAACTCAGACAACACAGACTGAAACCCAACCCTGTGCCCACCCCACGCCCCCACCGGGAGATCTCCAAGCCCCTGTGTCTCGTGGGTCGTGGGTCGCATGCCTGGGAAAGGGGAGGGCTTGTTTCTCAGCCAAGCTTCAACATCTGTTGAGTTGGCTTTCAGCGTTGCTGCTTGAAAGGCCCTCAGCAAATGTCCTTCAGGACAACTTGGGGGTCATCCTCCGTGGAATGGCACCCAAAGGTTCTACATGAAGGGTTTTTCACTATCTTTCTTTGCCCAGGCTGGGGGTGTGCTTTGCACTAGGGAGACAGAGGAAGACAAACCCCAGCAGTTTATCTCCCGATCCAAGTGGTGCCCAGGTCTGGTGTCTGATGGTGGTGCCGTGTTCCAGGGCAGGGCGCTGGTGAGTTTTACCTTGGATCCCCACCGCCTGATGTGCTGGCGTCTCCTGAAGCACACGCTGGACTGAGATGGCATCTGTTGTCTCAGTTGGTCCACGAAGCCTCCTTATAAAAGCCTGGGGCAGGAGCCCCCTTGGTCCTCTCGGCCTCTGGCTCCTCTCTGCACAACTCCTTTTGCGCTTCTCTCTCTCTGGGTCCTTCGTCTTCCACCCAGGGCAGGCACTCTGCACCTGCTCAGGGCTTCCCAATTCCTAGAGAAGCTTCCCTTTGCCCTATTTCTCACCATGACTACTCCAGGCTCCTCCCTCCCTTCCTTCTCTCTGATCCAGATGCTCCAGTACTAAATGCCATTCCTTCTTGGTCCTGCTGAGTGCAAATTTGGAAATGTGGGCTAATGGGGGATCCCGAGTTAATGGCTTTCCCTCCCATGTAACACTTTTCAGACAAGCTGCTCTCACCCAAGGGAGGGAACGGAGAGGTGGGGATTTCTGCTTCAGCATCAGGCCTTGATCGAAGATGAGATTGTGACAAGGAGGCCTTTTGAGGCTTTTGAACTCAAATCCTGGAGGTAGCTGCCCTTCTCTGTCACCGGGACAGGGGCAATGGAGAGGGGTGGGGTGGGGGAATTCTCTGACTCCTCCCCCCAATCCCATCTTCTCCAGCTCTGGTTCCTGGCTTTGCCTGTAGAGTTTGGCCAGGCTCTGGGTGAGTCTTCAGCTGGCTGCTGAGTCCCTCTGGATTTGGGACCTGGGGAAGTCTCCCATGTTTCCTCATTTATAGAGCGGATAGTTCTGTGGGCTTCCTTGCAGGGGGGCAGGCGGAGCACTGCAGAAGCTGCACCCAGGAATACAACCCAAGCACGTCCCAAATGCAAACCATAGACTGTGATACTACTACAAGATTTTATCTTGTAGGGCAATTCATCAGAGAGAACTAGAGGACGGGGAATGCAGAAGGAGCCTTAGAAAATGCACCCCATGGTGGCCTGAAACATCTGCTGGTCTGCTTCTATTGAGGTTTTGGCTCTGGGTGAGTGGAGGACCACTCTGTGGTTGACCAGAAGGAAACGAGGCGGGCCAGACCAAGAGAAAAGCCGGAGAGGAGGAGACATCAGATGGGGGGATGGGAAGACCTGTCTGTGTCTGGGGCACACATGTGGGGCTGAGAACCCACTTTTGACCCTCCCACTCCTTGGTTTCAAGGCCTCTATTCTGCCTTCTTTAAAATGCCAAGACAGATCCTCTCCAGAGACTGCCACAACTGCACGAGGCAATGGATTTCTCTTGGGTAAGTTACCCGGAGAATTTCTGAATCCACCTGATAATTTTAGAGAGAGCCTTAGACAGACACACAACTTTGTGAGTCTGAAGATCCAGTCTCCCTGATGCCACCTCCTACAAACTCGATGCTTACAGGGCTCATCAGCCTCTTTGAATTAAGGTAAATCCAGGTCATACAGAAAATCCGAAAGGGAGCCCGGCTCCTTTGTCATTTTCACATGTCTTCCTCATGAAGATCAAAGCTGCTGTCCTTTGGAGAGATTACTTGACTAATTGTGTAGTTGTAGCTTAGACTCAATGAATAGTTAAATGGCTTTTTGCTGTCAAAATTACACCTTCTCCAGGAGTTGGAAGGAACAATGGCTCTGGTTGAGTCTGGTTGCTGTAATATTGATATCCTTCATGAATAGTAAAAAGATTGCTTTTTTTAAACCTTTCTTGGTTAAATTGATCCCTTTTCTTTAGGGACTTATAGAAATGGGTAGCCCGTGAAAACAGCCTAAACAGTGGCTGTTGGGGATGAAATGGAACTGAAAGAGGTAATTCCTCCTGGAAATCCACGAAGCAGCGGGGAAGGCTCCAACACATGAGGTTCATAGAAACTTCAAATGCTTTGTCTTCTTTTTACCTATGCTTAGAAGTTAAAAATGTTGTTCAACAGTTTTTTTTCCCCTGCCCATTTTTTTTTTTAATCCCCACTCCCTCTGCCAAACGAAAGCAGATGATGCTTTTGGTGAGTGGGGTCTTTTTTTTGTTGGATGTTTAATTTCACAGTTTATCCAGAATCACCCTATTAACAAATTCCTAAGATAGTAATTCATCTAAAAGGAAACTGATTTCCCGGGAGCTTTCCCAGTGAATCCCTGTCTCCCACTGGCCTGGTCTGTGGCAAATCCACCTTATGCTCCCAAAGGAAAGCAAGGGCACAGAGGCCATCTCTGTGACGCGGGACTTCAGTGTCGCTTTGGGGAACGGGCTGCAAGACGCATTTACCCAGCAAAAGAAGAGAAAGGCATTTTGTTCCCCAATGTTGAAAGGTAGACAACTAACGGCGTATTTTTAATTACCTGACTGCTTTAGCAGGGAAAGTAGTCAGTTTATAGTTACCTTCAATACGTAGACTACAAATTATTAGTGCATGAAAATGGTATCCAAGTTCTGTGGCTGGGTCTAGTAATTTTGGATATTTTCCATGCTATTACTGCCTGCTCCATATACCTTTACTGGTTCTTTTTGAAATTAACTTAATGGCACTCTGCAGAAATGGACTGCCTACTGCGAGTGTGCGCTTGCCTGCGAAGATGGACTGAGTTCCCACTGAGAAGCACTGATTTGGCACAAACAGAGGAATGCTTCAGCATTAATTTACTTGAGTATCAAATTATTCAAAATAAATAATTAAAGGCTTTTTAGGAGTCAGAGTCAATATTTGCTTTCAATATTTTGGATCCATTAACACATATCCCGTATTGAGAAAGGCCGGGGGCCCTGCCAAGTTCTGCCAGGCAGCAGTACGTCCCTCAGATTGCTACAGGTTTTTCCCTTCAGGCATTAGATGTCGTTTCTCTGCCCCTGAAATTCCTCCGCAGCCCCTGGTATGCTCATCCGGCGAGTCTCCCCTCCCAGTTGCAGGGGCTCTAGTGGTGTCTGATGTCCTCCCTTTTCAATGCCCTGGAGTCTGCAGCCCTCCTCCTCCAGCCGGTGTTTCTGTGGAGGGACAGGGTCCCTGGGGAGAGAGACGTGGGGACAGGAGGCCTGCGTGGTCCCCTGGAGGCTGGTGACCATGGCACGGCCGTGTGGGGAGAAGAGCCCCCAGACGCTGCCCCTGGAGCAGCGGTTTGACCCAGGCCTTGTCAAATCCGAAGCGTCTCCCTGACCGCCTGCCCTGCCCTCTGCTGGAGGCCTGTCCACCCTCATGCTCCCTGTCAACGTTGACTTGGAGTTTTCACCGTGGTTTGCAGCCTGGGAACAAATGGTAACCCAAGGATAGTGCAAGGGGCAACTGAGGGAGGTCTCAGTATGGAAAGGACGTGGCCATCCTTCAGCTCTGTCCACTGAGGGTGTGTGCCTGCTCACACGCATGTACGTGCAAAGTGGTCCAGGGATTGACATCCGATAACATCATCTTCTTACATGATCACTTGGGGATCCAATCTTGTGGGACTGAGTGCTCTCTGAGTGTCTCCGATTAACCTATGTTCAGCTTGGGCGAAGGGGACGAATGATGTGAATATCCCTTTAATTTCTCTCTCCAGCTCTCTCCCTGTCTCTGTCCAGAAGCAAGTGCGGACCCACAGAGTCGCAGAGAGAAAAGAGGAAGCAGTTAATTCTACCAAGGGCTCTCCACTCTCCTTCCATAAAGGCAGGACGATTTCCATTTGAAAGGGAGGACTGTTAATGAGCTCGGTTCTTCTAGCCTATCACCCCACAAGCAAGGGGCTGCTTTGAAGTCAACATGGTCTATTATGGGTGAAATAAACCCCGCAGAACAAAGGGCAGTTCAAGTGCAGACTTACAGACGCTAATGGCACACGCTCAGCCCCACTTCAGTTCCGCCGGCCGCTCTAGGCTGAGGACGCCTTGAGTCCCACGGGAGGGCACCTGGTCCTCCCCAAGCATCTCTGCTCCTCTGGGACCTGGGGCCCCAAATGCAGGCTTCTCATTGGTGAAAAAGCCCATAGCTCATTTCCGTCAGGTTTTAGAGAGCTGTGGGTAAGGACTTTTAAAGGTTTTATCAAAATGTTTTCCTTTTCAAGTACCCACAGGGGAAAAGAACGCAGTTATAAACATGGTAGACTGGCCTTTTTGGCTGCATCTGAAATGAATATTTTCTGCCTATAAGTTCAGCAAATAGCACTGAGCAGCAGTAATTGGAGAACACGGTCTAAATTCCCTCCTCTTCTCCGAGCAGGAGGAATTTGGCTTCAGATGTTAATCATTTTAGGCATGGATTTCATTGCTATTACACGACAGTACTTGGCTGCTCTGAAAGCAGAGGAGTACACAATGCTTTTTACACAAAATGAGGAAGAAAGTGGGATTCCCCCACCACAAATCTGGGCTGCAGTGGACGAATCCATCTACTGAAATGTGGCTGTCACGTCCCACCATAGCTGATGGGTTGCGGTCAGTACCACGTGGGCACCCATAGGCACGTGTGTGCTGCTGCATGTCAGCGCAGCTTCTAACACGCTCTTACCTGTTACCTTGTTTGCTCATGTTTTTCTGGAGCAGTAAGACTGACCCTAGCAAGGCAGGACAGTTTTGAGAATTAAGTCAGTAAGAGGTTGGAAGAATAATTGATGTGTCATCTTTTAATTGGCATTAAAAAATTGAACTCACAGCATTGTCAATTACACACCCTCTTAAATTATAGATTGAAGAGAGGTATTAATAATGATAAGGAGAAGGGAAGAGGTGGGTAAACCACTCGTAAACCAGTGTGTGGCCATGAAGCTAACATGAAGTATGAGGAACACTGACCTGTGAGCTCTCCTTTTACAGTATGCAAATGATGTTCTTTATAATTTAGGACGTGTTTTAGCAACACGTTGGAAAACTATACTTGGTAGCATTACTCTATTTAGCATTACTAAGCATTACTAAGACATTTCTCTTTTTCTAACAGTTCATCTTCCATAACTGTACTTGCTTCATTACAGGACCCCTTGTCTTTTATTACAGGACCCCCGGTCTTCTCTTGCTAGGATTAAACAATCACATTTAGGCATCACCTTGTCCCACTCCAGGAGTTTAATGAGAATGAGATTGTCAGTGACATTTCTGTGCTTCCATGTCTTGTGCTTGTATCCAAGACCCCATCTTTGTTGGCTTTTCATCGTGAACGTCTCCCACCTTGTCTATTCCTCATCACCTCTCTCCTGTCAGCCCTAGTGGTTCCCTGAGGTCCCCACCATGAGCACGGCACATTTTGGTGCTCACAGCGTTTAATCTCACTTGTTTCTCCTTGTTGAGATGTGAAACGATACCAGACAACGGAAGCCTTCCTCAAAGTCCCTTACAGTCACCACTCTGCCGAAGGCAACCACCATTCTGACATCTATCATCACAGTTCAATTTTACCTGGTTTAAAACTTCCAGTGTTATTTGGCAAAACCAATACAATATTGTAAAGTTTAAAAATAAAATAAAATTAAAAAAAAATGAAATAAAAGAAATCAAAAGTGTAAAAAAAAAACAACAACTTCCAATTTGTGAAATTACATTCCATTTACTCATGTATAATGCATCTGGATTTTTAGCTCAACAACATTTCTACAAGATTTATCCATGTGTATAGCAATACTTTGTTCTTTTTCACTGCCATATACTATTCTACTGCATGGAACTATCACAGTATTGATAATGTGTCCTACGGTTGGTGGATATCTGTGGGTTTCCCCCAAGTTTTGGTGATTGGAAATAGCTGGCGTCCCTGGTGACTCAGACAGTAAAGAATATGCCTGTAATGCAGGAGATCTGAGTTTGATCCCTGGATCAGGAAGATCCCCTAGAGAAGGAAATGGCAACCCACTTGCCTGAAGTATTCTTGCCTGGAGAATCCCATGGGTAGAGGCGCCTGGCAGGCTATAGTCCATGGTGTAGCAAAGAGTTGGACACACTAAGGAACTAATGCTTTCACTTTTTCATTGCTGAATATGTACATAGATGCATATGTCATATAATTGAATATGCTTGGGTGCCTGGATTCTTTATTCTGTCCTTCCATCATGAGTTTTCATAATTGATTTGGGACATACATTTTTCTCTCATTAAAGTCGAATACATTTTTTAACTTCAAGATTGTCCTTTCCATTTCTATATAAATGTTAAAGTCAGTTTGTCAACTTTACACACAAAATGCCTCAGGATTTTAAGACTGGGGTTTTATTGACTCTCTAGGGAACTGACATAATTACACGATTGAGTCTGTTAATCAATGCTCATGGCATGTATATACACTCATTTCAATCTTCTGTAATTTCTTTCAGTGATTTGCTGTTTTCTGTGCAGACACTGTATATCTTTTGTAGATTTATTCCCAGGTATGTGATTCTTAGTGTTAATATGAAAGTGATAGTCAAAGTCACTCAGTCATGTCCGACTCTTTGCAGCCCCATGGACTGTAGCCTCCCAGACTCTTCTGTACATGAGATTTCCCAGGCAAGAATACTGGAGTGGTTTGCCATTTTCTTCTCCAGGGGATCTTTCTGACCCAGGGATTGTATGCAGGTCTCTCTGCATATCCTACATTGACAAGCAGACTCTTTACCATTACCACCTCCTGGGAAGCCCTATACCAACATTGCATTCCTAAAATAAACCCCATGGAAATGTGATGCATTTGCGTTTTTGTTTCATACCAGATTTGGTTTGTTAATATTTGGCAAATTTGCATCCAAGTTATTAGACCTGTCAGTTCAGTTCAGTTCAGTCACTCAGTCATGGACGATTCTTTGCAACCCCATGAACCACAGCACACCAGGCCTGCCTGTCCATTACCAACTCCTGGAGTCCACCCAAAGCCATGTCCATTGTGTCAGTGATGCCATCCAACCATCTCATCCTCTGTCGTCCCCTTGTCCTCCTGCCCTCAATCTTTCCCAGCATCAGGGTCTTTTCCAATGAGTCAGCTCTTTGCATCAGGTGGCCAAAGTATTGGAGTTTCAGCTTCAACAGCAGTCCCTCCAATGAACACCCAGGACTGATCTCCTTTAGGATGGACTGGTTGGATCTCCTTTCAGTCCAAGGGACTCTCAAGAGTCTTCTCCAACACCACAGTTCAAAAGCATCAATTCTTCAGTGCTTAGCTTTCTTTATAGTCCAACTCTCACATCCATACATGACCACTGGAAAAATCATAGCCTTGACTAGACAGACCTTTGTTGGCAAAGTAATGTCTTTGCTTTTTAATATGCTGTCTAGGTTGGTTATAACTTTACTTCCAAGGAGCAAGTGTCTTTTAATTTCATGGCTGCAATCACAATCCACAGTAATTTTGGAGCCCAGAAAAATAAAGTCAGCCTCTGTTTCCACTGTTTCCCCATCTATTTGCCATGAAGTGATGGGACCAGATGGCATGATCTTAGTTTTCTTTTTCTTTTTCATAAGGCCCTTAATCAAATGTTGATATGAAGATTATACTGGTTTTGAAAAATAAACTGACAGAATGATTTCTCTTTTTCTAAGCTTTGAAAAAAAATAAGATAGGCACCATTTCTTTCTTAAATACACAGAAGAATTCACCAAAGAAGTCATTTAGATGTTGGGTTTTCCCTTGTGGGATGTGTTTGAACTACAAGTTTAATTTTTTTAAAATATATATCAAGCATTTCGGATTTTCTATTTCTTCTTGAGTCAGTTTTGTATGTTTCAGTGATACATTCCACCTAAATTCTCCAAATGTATTGACATGAAGTTGTTCAGAATATCATCTTCTTTGCATCTATAATATATACATTGATGGTCTTTTTTTGTTTTTGTTCCTGGTATTAGTATTGTTGCCTTCCTTTTTCTTGATCAGTCTCACGTTATCTATATGTATATTCTGTTAGATTTTTCAAAAAGTCAGTTTCAGACTGTGTTTATTTTCTGCTGTTTTTGTTTTTATATTTAGCTGGTTTATGCTCTTACCTTGCTCTTTCTCTTTCTGCTGTCTCAAATAACCCAATATTGAATTCTTTTTTTTTTTTTATTTTATTTTATTTTTAAACTTTACATAACTGTATTAGTTTTGCCAAATATCAAAATGAATCCACCACAGGTATACATGTGTTCCTTTTTTCATTTCTTTGGGCCCAATTTACTTTTTATTTTTAGGGTCCTGATATGAGTATTTAGGGCATCAGTTCTCAAAGTATCTTCTGTGAATTCTGGGGGTACACAGGGAATTTAGGTGCCCAATGAAGTCAAAAGTATTTTCATAATAGTACTAAAACAATACAATATTCATCACCTTTTTACTGTGTTGTTATTTTTTATTGATGATGTAAAACTAACAGTGAATAAAATAGTTGGTGCCCTTTGAATTAGCATAGTAACACCAAACTGTGTTAGTAGTCATTACATACCTTAATGCCACATACTTTCAAACAAACTGATAGTTTCACTTTAAAATATATTTGATGAGTGGTAAAAAATAATAATTTTACTTGTCTTTTAATAAATATTCTGTATAGCAAAATAAGAAATAAGCATAAAGCATTTCTGTTGAATACTGAAGTCCAGTAATTGACTCAAAGGAGAATACTTTTGTAATTGTTGGTGATACAAAATGAACAAGCCCCCCTTTTTTCACAAATTGCTATTTTACTTGAAAAACTGAAGACAAGTTACAGTTATTCCAAGTTGGGTATTTTGCAGAAGGTTTTCAAAAGAATAATAAAATAAATCTGTCATTTCAAGGAAAATCACTGAGAATATTTATTGCCAATGATAAATTTCAAGCTTTTAAGCAAAACTGAAAACTTTGGAAGACTTACATTCACATTGGTCCAGCATGCTGGTTTGCCTGGAACTGTGGCGTTTCCTGGGATGCAGGAATTTCAGTGCTAAAACTGGACCAGTTCCAGGCAAAGAGAAGGTTGTTTCCACTAACAGGACCTTGAGAGCTTTCCCATACCTTGAGACATTCATAATGAGATAAGTAGAGACACTACTGAGTATAATTTCAAAATAGTGTATAAGGATAATTTGCAAGATCTGCGTAACTCAGTAAATGAATATTTCCAAAATGGTTTCTTATGCTCATGCTAAGTTGCTTCAGTTGTGCCCGACACTGTGACCCTATGGACTGTAGCCCCCCAGGTTCCTCTGTCTATGGGATTCTCTAGGCAAGAATACTGGAGTGGGTTGCCATGCCCTCCTCCAGGGCATGTCCCCAACCTAGAGATATATCCCACATCTCTTATGTCTAACCTGCATTATCAGGTGGGTTCTTTACCACTAGCGCCACCTGGGAAGCTCCTGATTATCGTATAATGTTATAAAATTATGTGCGAGTGAAAGATCCACTCGATGTGTAAGATAGACATGGATTCTAGTGTAACGGAGTAGAGAAAATGCACGCACGTCAGATGTCACATTGCAATTAACCTTTAAAAAATTACACCTGATAAATTTTAGTGTAGTATCAAAGTAGACCTACACAATTACCTGACAAAGCTATTAAAATACTCCTTTATCTGACTACATAGCTAAATTTTCTTTATGTACTTCACCCAAAACAAAATATCAAGACAGATTGAATACAGCTGCAAAAATGAGATAAAGCTGTTTTCCATTAAGCTAAGCATTACAGAAATTTTCAAAAATGCAAAACAATGCCAAACTTTTCACTTAATATTTTACTTTAGAAAATTTTTTTCTAAAATGATGTTATCAACGTTAATATGTAATGGATTCATTATTGTTACTTAAAAAGAATTAATAAAAAAAATTTTAAGCCTAGTATTAGAGTATGATAAATAAGGATTGATATTATTCACATAAGCAAGAATTATTTGGGGTCCTCAATGATTTTAAGACTATGAAATAGTCTTGAGACCAAAAAGTTCAAGGGCATTTGGCTTGGATCATAATTTTGCAGCCTTTACACATGTCGAAAATGTGCATTTAAGGATATACATTTCTTTCTAGGTATTACTTTATCTGAAAATTTCAGTAAAACTTGTTTTCATTATTATTCAGTCTGAAATTGACATGTATATGCTACTATGTATAAAATAGACAATTAATCAGAACCTATTGTATAGCTAGGGAACTCTACTCAATGCTATGTGGTTCCCTAAATAGGGAGGAAATCTTAAAAAAAGGGGATATATGTTTATACATAATTGATTCACTTTGCTGTACAGTAGAAACTACACAGCATTGAAAAGCAACTGTACTCCAATAAAAATTAATTAAAAACGTGTTCTAATTTTCATTATGATTTCTTCTTTGACTGTACATTATTTAGAATTGTGTTGCTTAATTTCCAAATAATTAGGAAGGAATTTTTGGTTATCTTTTAGTTATTGATTTTGAGCTCAATTCCACTCTGATCATAGAGCATATTATACTGAGACTTGATTTATAATCCAACGTAGATTCTAAGAAATGTTTTGTGTGAACTTGTAAAGAATACGTCTTCTGTGGTTGTTGGGTGTAGTATATACTATGTATGTCAAACGGGTCCAATTGGTTAACTATGGCTTTTACTTCTTCTATAGACTTACTGATTTTATTTTTTCTGCTTATTCTATCTTCCACTGAGAGAACAGTATTAAAATCTCTAAGTAAATTTGTGGATTTCTATGGTTTTACTTTTACTTCTGTTGTGTTTGCTTTATATATTTTGAGGCTATTTTATTAGGTGGAACACATTTGGAATTATTTTATCTTGTTGTTGAACTTTCCCTTTAATCACTATAAAATCTCTCTTTATTTCTAATAACACGTCTTGTGTTAGAGTCAACTTTGTCTGATATGAATGTAGGTACTACAGTCTTTTGGGGGTTGATATTTGCATGAGATCTCCACTTTCATTCTTTTCCTCTGAACTTGACTGTATCCTTACTAATAAAACAAGCAACATCTAGCATATTTGAGCAGCATGTAGTTAGGCTTTAAAAAATTCACTTAAAAGATTATATGAGTCTTTCAATTGGTGTATTTACTTCATTTATGCCTAATGTAAACTTTGGTGTAGGGATTACATTTGATGTTTTATTCTTTAGCTTTTACTTGTTTCCTCTATTTTCTCTAGCCTGATGCCAAGAATAAAAAGATTATTTATTCTTTAAGGTTTTTTTTTTACTCTGTTCTTTTGTTTTTTCTTATGGTCATATGCTCTTTTATTTTTTTCTCATGGCTATTCTCATGGTTATTATTTTTGGTGGGTCTCTGGGTAACTTTCATATTCTTAGCTCATTAGAGTCAACTCAGATTAAACCTTTTATCATTTTTCCAATAATGCAAAGACTTTAAAACATTTTAATTACATTTGTTCTGTATATTTCTTTGAGCTGTGTGGATATTTTAACAGTATTAATTCTTCTGATTTATGAGTGTGGGAGCTCTTTCCACTTATTTATGTCTTTCCTTGATTTCTTTCATCAATGTCTTCCAGTTTTCAGTGTATAAGTCTTTCACCTCCTAGGTTAAATTTATTCCTAGGTATTTTATTCTTTTTGGTGTCATTATAAGTGCTATTGTTTTCTTAATTTCTCTTTCTTATAGTTTGTTATTAGTTTATAAAAATACTGTATAGTACATACAGATTTCCCTGTCTTGATTTTGTATCCTGCAAACTTACTGAATTCATGAATTAGTCCTAATAGTTTTCGGTGGTGTCATTGGTGGTCTCATCTGCAAACAGGAAAGCCAGAAGGCAGTGGAGAGAAATCTTTTAAATGCTAGAAGAAAGTAATAGCTACTTCAGGAATTTATCCTCATTGAAGTGTCTTTTAAAAATAAAGAACAGTCCTTGACCCTGACCTTGCATGACTTTGCACCTCCTATTAGCCTCTATGTACAACTTAGGGTATAAAAGCTCCTTTTGAAAATAAAGCTATGGATCTTGCTCATCAAAAAAAATAAATAAATAAAAAAAATAAAAATAAAGAACACATGAAGTTTGAAAAACGAGAATATGTATTTATAGTACACCCATACTAAAAGAAATATTAAAGCAGATTATTGAGGTCCAAAGGAAATGGTAATGAGTAGATTCACAGGGACCTCTCTAGTGGTTCAGGGGTTAAGACTCTGAGATCCCAATGCAGGGGGCACGGGTTTGATCCGAGATCAGGAAACCAGATCTTGCATGCCGCAACTAAGACCCAGCACAGCCAAATAAATAAATGTGTTGAGCTTCCCAGGTAGCGCTAAAGGTAAAGAATCTGTCTGCCAATGCAGGAGACATAAGAGATGCGGCTTCAATCCCTGGGTCAGGAAGATCCCCTGAAGGAAGAAATGGCAACCCACTCCAGTATTCTTGCCTGGAGAACCCCGTGGACAGAGGGGCCTGGCGGGCTACAGTCCAGGGGGTAGCGAAGAGTTGGACACGACTGAAGTGTGTGTGCGTTCATCTGCAAATAGTGAGTTTTACTTCTTCCTTTTTAACATGAACATCTTTTATTTATTTTCCTTGCCTAATTACTCTGGATAAGCGTTCCAAATCTATGTTGAATAAAGGTGGTGAGAGCAGGTTATCTTTGTGTTTTCACTGGTGTTAGAGGAAAGCTTTTAGCTTTTCACCACTTGAGTGATGCTCGTTGTGTAAGCTTTCTAACGGTCTTTGCTTCTTTAAGCACTACTGTGAACCTACTCGTTACCATTTTCTTTGTACCTTAATAATCTGCTTTAATGTTTCTTTTAGTATGGGTGTACTATAAATACATATTCTCATTTTTCAAACTTTACGTGCTCTTTGTTTTTAAAAGATATTTCAATGAGGATAAATTTCTAAAGTAGCTATTACTTTCTTCTATCATTTAAAAGATTTCTCTCCATTGTCTTCTGGCTTTCTTCATTTATCTTGAAAACATAGTAGTTCATCTTATTATTTTCCGTTTATTTATCTTTGGTTGCTTTTGCTGTTAATTTTTTCCCTGCCCTTGATTTTCAATTTTGGTATGAAAATCAAAACCGTATTTATCCTTTTTGTATTTATCCTTTCAGGGACTTTGTAGAATATCTTGAAATTCTTCTGTCAGAGTTGGAAAAATCTCACCCACTATCTCTTCCAATGATGCTTTTATCTAACCTTTCCAGTTAACCATCTGTTAGATTTCTTTACCCTGTCTTCATACATCTCTTAGGTTTTCCTGGGCCGATGTTGGATCTTTCATATTGATCTGTCATTATCTCACTTATCATCTCTTCTTCTATATCTAACTTTCATGTAAATCAATTGGCTAACCTCTCAAGTTATATATTGTATTTCATTATGATTCTTTCTTATTGATTCCAGTTTTCTGACAAAATTCTCTATTTTCATTAATTTTCTCAAACATATTCATTATAAGTCTAGTTCATATCTGATTACTCTAATATAAGGATCACCTGTGAGCCTGTTCCTATCTTCAATTGTTTCTCTTGAATTTTATGATTTATTCCTATTGCGTGTCTCATTTGGTAAGTTTTATTTGAATGTCAAGACTCCGTATGATCATATACGGCCACTGGATGGTGTTGCCCTTTACTTCTTGAGGGGGATGGAGTAGGGGAAGATGATCTTGACCTCATCTAGTCTGGTTTTCCATTGGTGTAAGGGGTGATCTACTGAGGCTAGTGTAAGTGAAAGTTGCTCAGTCGTGTCCAACTCTTTGTGACCCCATGGACTTCACAGTCTATGGGATTCTCCAGGCCAGAATACTGGAGTGGGTAGCCTTTCCCTTCTAGGGGATCTGTTGAGGCTAAGTCGTGTCCAATTCCTTGTGACCGCATGGACCGCAGCAGGCCAGGTTTCCCTATCCTCCATATCTCCTGCATATCTATGTATGGTTTGCACTATTCCTGGGGAATAGTGTCTTAGGAATTTCAGCTGAGAACCTGAAGTCCTTACCACGCCCCCTCCCCCCTCCTTAGTGAGCTCTGAACTTCAATTTTTGTCTCTCCAGGACTCTGCGTCTGCCAAGATCCCCGCTTAGCTTTTAAGCCTCTTAGCAGCTGCTTCCCTCTCGATGTCTCCTGCTTTGCCCTGTGTTCGCTGCTCGGCGTTGACAAGTGCCCTGGGGAGAACTGGGTGTGGAATACCAGGGCTGGCTTCTCTTGGGGTTTCTTTTACACTAGAATCCTGGCCTTTCATTTTCTGGCTGTGCTGCATTCCAATTGTTGTCTTCTCAGCCCAGTGAGACTTTTCTGGGCTACACTTTTCCTTTCAACTCTATTTCCTATGCTGTAAATTGGCAAATACCCCAGTGGGAAAAAAAGCATCAGTGAAGAGAAGACTCACCCCAGTGCTTTCCCCTTCCCTCTGAGATTTCAAACCCTCAAGTCTTGGCTGTCTTGATTGGTTTCCAATGTCCTCAAGCAGATTTTTTTTTCTATCCAGCTTTTAGAGTTGTTCTCAATAGCAGGGTCCTCTCTCATTGCCAGAAAGGTTCACTTCTCCATAAGGGTTTCCCTAAAGCCCCCTGAGTTGGTGATGGACAGGGAGGCCTGGCGTGCTGCAGTTCATGGGGTCGCAAAGAGTCGGACACGACTGAGCGACTGAACTGAACTGAACTGAAGCCCCCTGAAGTTGTGCTTCGTGTTCAATCCTGCACTCAATCACTACTCGGCCTTTGGGTAGTGTGGGGGCTTTCCAGATGGCAGAATGGTTAAGAATCCACCTGCCAACGCAGAAGATGCAAGAGACAGACACAGGTTTGATCCCTGGGTTGGGAAAATACCCTGGAGTAGGAAATGGCAACCCATTCCAGTATTCTTGCCTGGAAAATTCCATGGACAGAGGAGTGTGGTGGGCTACAGTCCCTGGGTAAGGGAGCAAGGCACGACTGAGCGCACACACACGATCCTGGGGGGCTGCCACTGGACTCGGGGTGTTCTTGGGGAAGCATGAGCTGGATTGGCTTCGGTGCTTGCTATTTGAGAGGTGGTCATATCCCGTTTGCTTTTCTGTGGATTTTGTGTTACTGATGGAAGTATCCTTCAATATACTTAAAAATGCCTAGTTAGGGGTTACATTCCTCTCTCAAACAGGGGCCAGTCATGTGGTTGTCATAGCCTCTATCTTGGAGAAAGAAAGGTGAATTGCAAGAATTTCCCCTCGGAGGAACTGGATCTGGAGACACGTGGGGTATTCGGCACATTTCGTTGTCCAGTTGCTAAGTCGTAACCGACTCCTTGCAACCCCATGGACTGCAACGCGCAAGGGTCTCCTGTCCTCCACTATCTCCTGGAGTTTGTTCAACTTGCTGTTCATCGAGTCAGTGATGCTATCTAACCATCTCATCCTCTGCCGCCCCCTTCTCCATTTGCCTCCAGTCTTTCCTAACATGTGGGTTCTGGCTTAGATGGGCACTTGGCAGGGTTGCCAGCCAGCTGTGTGCTGGCTTTCACAGCCACCCAGTGGCCTCATCTTTTCCTTTGACTGGCCAACCTCTATTCCAGGATGCTTCTGGGTAAATCCCTGTGCTTAATGCTGCCCATGTGGGAGAGAAAGAGAAAGTGGTGTCCTCAGGCAACTGGTGCCTTTGGTCCCGAGCTCATCTGAGAGGCCAGTCTGGTTTTAACAGTGCAGCATCTCAGCTATCTGCCTTGAGTTTTAGCTGTCAAAACAAACCAGTTCTGGGTCATTACCCCACGGTGCCAGCCAGAATTATGATCCTGGCGGGTTCTCCCCATATCCTTGGCTCCCAAACAAATAGGCCCCAGATCTTTGCTTCTGTGTGACCCTGAGCATTTTAAAGCCTGTGTTTACTTACACCAGCCAAAGTTACCATAATAACAAAGCCCTTTGCTTATTTTCCAGCTTTGTCTATTCCTTCTCCTGGCTCAGAGGCTGGTTGTGGTTGGCTCCGGTCCATGGCCCTCTTTCATCTTGCATTCCTGGCACCGAGCGCTGGAACAAAGTTGAAGTTGCCACTTAAATTTAGGAAGCTAGGAGGTCTGGAACGAGGACTGGTTCCCTTGGAAAAGATCTATTTTGCCTAGTCTGCAACTGAAGGTACTGACTTATGGGGCATTAAGCTCATGGCACCTTTGTGGGGGCAGGGGGCCAGGGTTGGGGCATTTTCTTTTCTGTGGGCCCCTTTGGCATTTGGCATGATCTTTGGACCCCCTTCTGAAACAATGTATTTAAAAATCTATGAAATGGAGGCAAATATTGTTGAAAATGAAAGTGTTAGTCGCTCAGATGTATCCGACTCTTTGCGACCCCATGGACTGTGAAAACAGAGCATTGCCGAGAGAATGCACTGGTCGTAGGAAACACCCGGGGTTCCCCTGTCCATGGGATTCTCCAGGCAAGAATACTCGCGTGGGCAGCCATTCCCTTCTCCAGGGGATCTTCCCAACCCAGGGCTCGAACCCAGGTCTCCTGCGTTGCAGGTGAAGGCAGATTCTTTACCGTCTGAGCCAGCAAAGAACAACTGAAATTAAGTTATCAGGTATTAGAAAAAAAGGATTGTACAGACACTAGAGTAACTGCGTGATGCCTGCTTCTTTAACACACCAGTGACCTGGTCTGGTGAGGGGTAATCAATGCTCTTTGTAGCAGGGATGCTTAAAATGACTGACACTTCATGTCGCATCATGTTTGTAGCAGATATCTCAAAGCTTCTCCTGATTTCTGTCCTTACCGCTGAAAGCACCATGGTTTGCTGCCTGTATTCAGAATTAAAGATATGTCACGTCTCAGTAATTTTTCTCATCCAGATTTATGAACCCCTGAATCCTCTCCAGGTTAAAACCTGAGTAAGGATTACTGTGTGTCTGAAGCCAGAGAAGGGAGCATCTGTGTCCGCACGTGGGACAGAAACGAGTCAGACTGGTCTTTGGCGTTTTAACATGGAGCTGGCCTCCTGTCCTCTTGATCCTGAACTGTAGACTGAATTCATCCAGTGTTTCTCGAGCCGCTTCTATTTCACACCCTGCGCTTGTAAGTCCACGTCACTGGGTGCGCCCTGCGCCCTCGGGTCCCAGCCCCTCTGTTCAGATAGGAGCAGCTCGATGCAGTTTGAAGGTCCAGCCGGCGCCCCTGGGGTCCCGTCCATCACAGTTACTCTCCCTGAAGAGCAGCTACCAGCCCGAGAGAGACGGTCATGCCGATGCAAACCAGGGACGGCATCTCATTTCTTCCTGTGTGCTTACACACACGTGTGTGTGTGTGTGTGAAGAAGCAGGGACTGTCCCAAAGGGAGGCCATCATTAGATGGACTTCGGTTCTGAACCTTGCTCACAGTTGGAGGCCCCACCTGGAGACAGGGGCAACAGAGGTGGATTGTTTAGACCCACAAGCCAAGGGTCCAACAGAGGCCTCTGCCCAGGACTCAAGTGCAGATCTTGCTGGAAAAGCCCCCAGACTACTGGGACAAGCAGCCGAAGGCTGTGGGAATTCCAAGCTTCCAGGATGCGGGCTGGACCAAGACACGTGGAACTGTGGGAGCTATGAAGCCAGGGCCAGTGAAGGCCTCTGGATCTGGGGAGACGACACAGGGCTGGGGCGGCTGGGTGGGGAAAAAGGCTGACTGTGGGCCAGAAGGTGGGAAAGATGGGTGTGCGGCCTGTGAACCAATGGGAGTGGGCACAGGACCCCCAGTAGGCCGTCATAAGCCTCAGTCCGAGGGAAATGGACCATTTGGCTGATATTTCCTTATTTTTAGCTTTTGTAATGAAAAAGGCCGCTTGCAACGATAGCAAAGAAAATAAAACATCAAGGACAGCAACAGGCATAGAAGTGATAGCCTCGCCGCCCAAGACCAGCCCTGACATTGTGGGTCCTGAGCAAGGCTCACGTGGACACAGCCATGGGGCTCACTACGAAGAGGTGCCGATGTGACTAGCTAATTTGCCAGGTAGGTGCTGTGGCTCCCCCTCTGCGGGCGAGGAAGGCTCCCTGGAAGGGAGGCTGGAGTTTCGAGTTAGGAGCGGGGCTCCTCGCTGTCCCTGTCTGGGCGTGGCAGCAGGCCAGCTGGCCCCTGGCCTCAGACGGCATGTCTCTCTTTGCACCTCTGACCACCTCTCACACTTTGAGGACCTTGCACGCAAGCCCTGTCCACACTCACTCACCTACAGTGGGCCCTGGGGCCAGCCTTGGAGCCTCTGAGTGGACGTGCCTTCAGCAGCAGATGTCACAGGGGAGATGGGCTGGGGTCCACCAGGGACCGTGAACTCCAGGTGAGCGTCCACCCCGCGGACCTCATGACCTTGTCTTCTGAGCAGGTGCGGGGTCAGAGCAGAAGCTCGTAAAGTTCAGAGTTCAGGGCGCGAGCCCCCCTCTGCTGGGGTGAGGAGGTAGCCGCATCCCATGGCTCAACTTGGCTCATTTCCGCTCGCAGACCTCCAGCCTTCCGCGTGCGCGGGTGTTCTTACCAGGCTGAAATCAGCATATAGGCCAGTTGGGATATTGTCTCACTCTCCACTGTGTCACAAGTATTTCATTTGTACCTACATAGTCTTCCTAGTTTAAATACTTTGTTTTATTGCCCTAGAAATACACAATCACTCTAGATGAAGAAGAAAATACGGAGAATTATGAATAAAAGAATTGCTCTATTGTCCTAGAATCCATAGGTGGGTGCTACTAACGTTTTGTTTATTTCCTTGCAGAATGTTCAAGATACATACTCAGATATATATATTTTTTTAAAAATAGGATTTTCCTGTAATTGTTGTTTTATAGCTAACTTTTTCCACATTTACTGCATCTCAAATTTTCCCAGGTGAATCCACGTATTTCTCCGACATTTTTCTTAATGGCATCCAGCATTTCATGGTATGGCTAAACAACAACAATGGGGATGATAATTTAATACAAACCAGCTCTGTGCCAGATTCTGTGTTTTGTCAGAAATCGCAGGATTTCTGAGAGGTGGGTATTGTGGCCCTCACTCTTAGGATAAAAGTTTCTGATCTTTGTAAATAATACTGTGTTGAACTTAACTGCTTACTGTATGAACTTAAAAACATAATCGTTGCACTTATTTTAGTTTTTCTTCAGAAAAATTCCTAGGAATGGAGTTACAATGTCAAAGATCATGCATGTTTTAAATAAACTGTGTGTGTGTGCTCAGTCCTGTCCGATTCTTTTCAACCCTGTGGACCATAGCCCACCAGGCTCCTCTGTCTGTGGAATTCTGCACGCAAGAATTGGGTTGCCATGCCCTCCTACAGGTGATCTTCCTGACTCAGGAACTGGACCTGCATCTCCTGAATTGGCAGGTGGGTTCTTTACCACTCCACCACCTGGGAAGCCCCAAACTTGATGTGCATTGCCAAATTTCCTTCTAAAAAGTTTCAGCTAATGACAGGAGAATGGCCCTTCCCTGGGACCAGGTTACTGAGGCCCTGATACCATCAGTAAAAAGCGAAGGAAAACAGAACAAACAGATGAAACCCTGCTAGAGGAGCCACAGAGACTCAGGAAGAGCCCTGCAAATTGGACACCTGTGATGCTGGGTGCAAGGGGACGACAGGGGATGAGCTGGCTGGATGGCATCACCAACTCAATGGACATGGGTTTGGGTAAATTGCGCGAGTTGGTGATGGACAGGGAGGCCTGGAGTGCTGCAGTCCATAGGGTCACAAAGAGTTGGACACGACTGAGTGACTGAACTGAACTGGACTGATGCTGGGTGTGCTCATTCTCTACTTCAGCAATTTATTAACCATTCACGTTTCTCTTTGGTGAGTCACCTTGCCAGGTTTTCTATTTACCTTTTACTTATTGATTTTCAAGAGTTCTTTTTATCTTAAGACTAATAACAATGAGCTAGAAGGAAATGGCAGCCCTTTCCAGTATTCTTGCCTGAAGAACCTCATGGACAGAGGAGCCTGGCGGGCTACAGTTCATGGGGTCACAAAGAGTCGGACACGACTGAAGTGACTTAGCACATGCAATCCTATATTGAGCAAACTTCTTCTCTCAAATGGTTTCCATTTTAATTTTATGTTAATATTAGGCATTTCTTCCTTTAGAAGTTTTTTTCATTTTTATTTAGACTACTCTTTAATAATTCTTCTGCTTCCTTCTTTAGGTCTTGTGCTTGGAAGAGCCTTTCTCACACTAAACTTGCATACTTTTAAAAATCACGTATATTTCTTACTTATCCTTGTTATTTTTTATTTTTATTTGGAATGTATTTTTTGTGAGATATTATATAACAATTTAGATTATTTTTTACATAGTCAACAAAGAATTTTGCGCCAGGCATTGAATAATCTATCCCTCTGGCATTCTTTTGACACCTCCCATTTTCTTACTTAGCTCATGACTTGCATTTTTAGTCTAAGTTCTTTGTCCATCTGTGGTCATCTGGGTTTTGTGGAGTCACATAGTTTGCTGTCTAGGACATACATGTAGCATATGTAGGTATGTGAAAGTGAAAATTCTTCCCCATTACTCTTAGCTTTCAAAGTTACTTTGTTTTTGGGGGGTGGAGATTCTTGAAAATGAAATACAATATTTATTTTTTCAGCTGCATGCTGTTTATTAATTCATACATTCATATTGGTGGTGGTGGTTTAGCTGCTAAGTCATGTCCAACTCTTGCGACCCCATGGACTGTAGCCTGCCAGGTTCCTCTGTCCATGGGATTCTCCAGGCAAGAATACTGGAGTGGGTTGCCATTGTTAAGCCTCATGTAATAGTAGTGTTAGCTTCTCTAGATTTTTCTAGAAGGAAGATATTTGAATAGCCGGCATTTGCTTTAGGTGAATTATTGCTCCACAATATTTGGGTTTAATATTTGGGGGAAATAGTCTCAGTCTCTTCTTTGAATTGTTATGTCAAGCCAGATTTTTCTCCTTTTGTCCACCCCTGAGAATGGCCTTTGCTTCCTCACTCTGTCACCGCCATCCTTACTAGGTGCAGTCTTGACCCCCACTTCTCCTCACAGCTTCAAATCAGAAAGAAACCAGGTGAATCCCTGTTCTCTCTGAGGCTGGTGGTGACCAGGAGTCTGTTTCCGATGGTCCGTTTGGAGTGGCACATCCACCTTGAACGCCCGCCGCGTTGTACAAGAGCCGAGATGCATGTGGGAACTCTAGCCTGGGGCCTGCCTGTGTCCTGTCCTGCGGGGCCCTCCTGTCTTTTGAATTTGCTTAAGCTAAGTCTTATTGAGAACAAGGAAGCATGGAAGGGAAAAGCAGATAGGGAGCTCCAGCCTCCTTCACCCCCAGCCTCAAACCCGGCCACGTCCTGTGATCGTCACTGGCTTAGAAATGGGCAGGAAGTAAGCCTTACACTTAAATGCAAAATTATCTGGGGCATCAACGGAGGATGAAAAAGTCTAGCATCAGAATGAAGCCCAAGGCTAGCAGTATGAGCGCTAAACCCATATATGCTCCTGCTGGACGGGCACCTCTCCTCAACTGGGAGGGGTCGTTGCCCAGGTCCCCACTGCTCCTCTGGCAGTTACAGCCCCAGTCTGCATGTGTGACAAGGTGGACGCGTCCCAAGGCCCCTGCAGCCGAGCTCCCCCTGCTTGGCCCTGAAGGGCTGGAGTGCATGAGTGCCTGCTGATGCATTTCTGGCCTCATCCTCCCAGCCCCGGGTGCAGGAAGGAGAAGCGAGAGCCATGCCCTCAGGATGGCATGGTCTGGGTCCCCCTGTGAGTAGCCACTGAGCGCTCCATTCCCAGATGTCTGGAACAATCCTCCGTGCCCTGGGTAATGGAGCCCATTTCAGCACGCCCGTCTCTGACTGGTTTCAGAGACGAATTGCTCCGTGTTCCTACTGTTCTGCAAATGCATAAAAATGGCTAGAAATTTTGGTCACCACGTGAGTCCTTTTATTACAACAGAAAAGTAGGAAGGGTGTTTTTAGTTCAAACAAATAGCATCGCAGGCACAATATGTTACATGAAGAAAAGCTAATTTAGTGTTATTAAATATAATCAGAAACACGACATGAGGCTTGTCGTGTTGACATGGTGTGCTAGGTATCTTAACGTGGCTCGGCAGGCTGCCTTGTTTGCACACTGCTTAAACTTTCTCATCGATGAGATTTTGCATGATAACTAGAATATTAAAAATATATGAAGAGTGGCCTCGTGCTTCTCAGTAAACGCAACCCCAGGTTACTGGGAGGCAGCTCCCCTTAGCAGAACTGTGGGTTGCAAAGCCTCTGCAGCCGCCCTGAGGCTCTACAGGATCAGGGCTGAGCTGTGGGCTTGATGTCTGCCTCTCAGGGCTCGGGACCATCAGCGTCTGCCAGGACTGTGAAGAGAGACACTCTTTGATCCTAACAGCTATTCCTTGGGTGGTTAAACTGTAGCTGCCTGTCCCTGAGTCCCTGCTACATCCCAGGCTCGGCCATGTTCTCCACTTTCTCCCTCTTCTCTCCAGCGTCTACTCTGGAAAGTTCTGGAAGGTTCCCAAGAACATGGGGACAGGTGGCTACATAGGTCGCTTCTTCTGAATATGGTGACTTACACTTCTTTATCTTCTACTAAGCAAGGGACAGAAAATATTTTGCTCTCAGACCAACTGGTCTATAGTCCTCCATTACCCAGGTGGTCTTGCAACAGGAAGAGACTCTTTGAGTGGGCCTCCCAGCTGGCTCAGTGGTAAAGAATATGCCTGCCAAGGCAGGTTTGATCCCTGGGTCAGGAAGATCCCCTGGAGCAGGAAATGGCTACCCACTCCAGTAATCTTGCCTGGAGAATCCCATGGACAGAGGAGCCATCCATGGGGTTGCACGGAGTAGGGCATGACTGGGTAACTGAGCACATTGCTTTGAGCAGAACACTAAAAGACATGGATGGCGCTCAGTTACCTTGATCACAGGACATGCCCAGCCCCACGGCCCCGGTGTAGCCGCAGGGAGCCTGAGACGTGTAGTCCTCGTCCACAGCCTGGAAGAGGAGCATGACCTGGGACTTGGGGAACATGAGGTGTCTAATGTTTACTTATGAGAGGGAAGCATGTAGATGGTAATAAATAGCTCAGAAGCCTTGAGGATGGAAAGCAGTGCTCCCCACCCTGCCCCTCCCCTCCATTCTGCTCCCTGTCCTCTCTGCCTTCCCACTTGGCCTTCATATGTGAAGGTAACATGCCTATAATTCTAGTTACAAGCATATCTTGATTTATCAGGTCTGTACAATAAAATCGATATGTTAATGTGGAGGGTAAGGATTTTACTTACTTGTACTCAGGGGTGACATTGAAAGTCTTTGAGGACAAGTGTGCCAGGCATTAGCCAACAGGCTTGGCACTGTCCAAGGTGCTGGGCTCCACAGGTGTGCTGACGGGTCAACTGTTAACCCGTTAGTTGCTGAGTTGGGGGATTTCAATCCAATGGAAGGACTGGTGGTGGTGGGCGGTGGGGAGGGGTGGAGACAGGAGCAGTGACTGTTTACCAAGTTCTCTGGAACTATTTCAATATTTTAACAGTGATTATGCCCCTGCTGCAGCTAGATGTCAACTCTCACTATTCCCATCTCACTAATTTCTCCCTATGTTTGATATCACCATTAATATTGTTTCTGCTGTTTACCTTTTTAATTTAAATATTGCATCTAAAACGCAAAGTGTTCTAATTTTGGTTCTATCATCAGGAGTAGTGTATTGACTGAATTATGAAATGAATACTAACACCCCAATCTTTCTGTTTTCTTTTTTTTAAATTCATCATTTAAAGCAAGTGAAACTTTGTCAGGTATGATTTTCTCTAGACAAATTCACATATCATGTGGAATTATTCCTGCAGAAGGGGTGGGGACACAGAAGGTTCTGATGCTGGCTGAGATCACAACAATACGTCTCCTGCCTTCCTATACAGGCTGGTACATGACTGGTGCTCAGCACACAGCTGGTACTCTTGCCCCTTGGGTGATGACTAGTTTTTGTTCTGGGTCTAGTCTCAATGTGTCCTGGGCTTTAAAAGATGGCCCAATTCACAGAGCCAAGACCAGCTCACACAAAGATAGTCTCTGGAGAGACGGGGTCCTGACAATCCAGAGGCCTTGAGCAAGGCCTCTCTCCCCACCTGCACCAGTTCCTGCTGGAACAAGTTACCAAAAATTAGTGACTTAAAACAAGGCAGAGGCCTTTCTCATTTAGACATCTTGGACGCTGTGGAGGCCTCTGGGAACAGGACTTCCAAAACGACAGATAAGTCTGGAAGGCTGTGGTCCAAGGGCCATTTTTGCTGGTTACAGGTGGGGTCTTTGGAATCAGAGGGAGCACGCATCTTTCCTGAAAGCTAAAGGTGTATATGCTCGAGATGAAACTATATTCTGCCTAAGCAAGAGATGTGCTTATGTGTATAGAGCAAAGAACAGCATAGCAACTCCTGGCAGAAAATCCACAAAAGCAGAGCAATCTGGGGAGAGATAATTCATGCTCATGGAAACAGTGGCAGGGTCTGTGCCAAATCCCAAAGTAACCTTCCTGCTAAGGCCATGGGACATAGAATCTGTGTGACGCTATACCCTCCAAGAATTTATATTTATTAAAAATGCTGAAGAATTGATGCTTTCGAGCTATGGTGTTGGAGAAGACTCTTGGGAGTCCCTTGCACAGCAATGAGATCAAATCAGTCAATCCTAAAGGAAATCAACTCTGAATATTCATTGGAAGGACTGATGCTGAAACTGAAGCCACCTGATGCAAAGAGCTGACTCATTAGAAAAGACCCTGATGCTGGGAAAGATTGAGGGCAGGAACAGAAAGGGATGACAGAGGTTGAGATGGTTGGATGGCATCATTGACTCAAGGGGCATGAGTTTGAGCAAACTGGGAGATGGTGAAGGACAGAGGAGCCTGGCATGCTGCAGTCCATAGGGCTGCAAAGACTCAGACACAACTTAGCAATTCTTCTGAACTGAACTGAAATAAATGAAAATGTGGAAAAAAACAAGGCAGATTTATTGTCTGACAGCTCTGGAGGTTAGAAACCCAAAATCAATCTCGACGGGCTACAGTCAAGGTGAACAGGCTGGCTCCTTCTGAACCTCAAAAGGAGAAGTCTTCGCCTTGCGTTTTCCAGCCTCCAGAAGCTACTACATCCCTCGGCTCACACCCGTCCTCAGTCACTCCAGCCTCTGGGCTCCCGCCTCACCCCTCCTGGTTCTCCTTCTGAGAAGGACCTTGTGATTGCGTGGAGGGCCTGCCTGCGTACTCTGGGATTCGCCCCGACCTCCAGGTCTTTAATCCCACCAGCAAAGTTCCATTTACTCTGTAAAGTGACAGATGTATTAATAGGTTCTGGGGAGCAGAATGGGGATGTTTAGGGAGGCCTTTTTCAGGCTCTCACAGACTGTAATAAGAGTAGTGGAATTAAGGGAAGGGACGGGGTAAATTAGTTGTAAGACAGTGATTAGTTGGGTTCAGCCTGAGTTAAGCATCAGTCTAACTCCAGAAAGAGAGACAGATACAGACACTGGCCAGAGGTTAGTAACTGGCTGGAAACAGGGTGAGATTTCAAATGTAGACCCTCCAGGATAGCTGGGATGGGAGATCTTAGTCACGCTGGGGATGAGTTGGTGGAGACTGTCAAGGTGATTGATTAGGTGCAGAGCAAGGAAGGGCCAGTCCTTCCCGACCACTTCTGGGCCCAGCAGAGCCGCACGCCTCCTTCTCTCTGTCTTACAGCCAACTCTACAGATCCCTGGCTGGAATTGGACCTTCGGTGAAAGAAGCTGAGGTTTCCTGATATTCTGTCTCTAAGAAGTGTACTTGCTGTAGTTTTTCATAATTATCTGAGCAAAGATCTGTTTCAGGGGGAGCTGGGGTGTGGGAGATGAGCTCATTTAAGATGATTCCCCTAGGTGGCCTTAGAAATAACAGGCACAGCAATAATTGCTTTTGGATTTATTTATATCTCTGAAAATTCCAGCCATTTAAGGCAAATTACAGATAAATTCACAGGTTTTATATAATTTTTCTAGGTTCATATGGCATTCATATTCTGGGTTCCTTTTACTGAGGCAGGTAGAATTCTAAGATGCTCCCACTCCACCAAATTCTTAACCCCTAGGGCCTAATCTCCCCACCCCCACCCTATGTAACCCCCTCCTTGAGTGTAGGCAGGCCCTATGGATGGGACTGGATGCTGCTTCTGTGATTGGAGTACCGGCTTTGGTGAAGCTTCAAGTCCCCAGTCAACTTTGCTTTGAGTGACTTGCAGGGAGATTCTCCTGAGTGACTCAGATGAAAGCCCTTTAAAGAGGGGCTTGGTCCTTCCTGTGGCTTTGAGAAATAAGTTGTCATGTTGCCAGAATGTCCCTAAGAAGGTCACTGCCAGATGACGGTGCTCCAGGAACCAAGAATATCCCAAGACTGACAACCAGCAAGAAATTTAGGACCTCAGTTCTCCAACCACAAGGAACAATCCAACAACCACATGAGCTTGGGAGAGGCACCCAGCCTCCATTATCAAACAGACTCTCTGACATCTTAACTGCAACCTGAGACCCTGAGCAGAGACTCCAGCTGAGCTCTGGTTGGATTCCTGACCCATGGCAACTGTGAGCTCATGAATGTGTGTTAAATGGCTAAATTTGTGGTGACTTATTATGCAACAATGGAAAAATAACACACTTAGGAAATAGTAGGTCTGTGGTCAACCTGCACATTTCCAGGCTGGTTGATTTTACTGGACCTGGGAAGACTCATGGCTCTGGATTTAAAAGAGTGTCACATGGGCTGACACCCCCTAGGTCAGTGAACCTACATGTCTCCATGGAGAATCTGAGCAATCCCACAGAAAACCAAATATGACTTGAACTGAAAATGTTCCAGGGTCTCAGGAGTGGCTCTGATGAGATTTTCAGCAGGAAAAACTTTCCATTTTTAATTAATATTGTCTTGATCGCACATTTTTATTCATCATGTCCATGCATTTTTCTGCCAAAGACCAGAAGTACTTTTTATAGGACAAAATCAGTCTTTATTTCATTCAAGCCAGGGGTTTATTAGTCCCTACACTTATAATAAGATCCCAAATTTCAAAGAAAGCTGGTTATTGATGGCCTAGTTTTTTTTAGTGTGGTAGCATGTCAATAAATTGGAGAATATTTTAGTTTGTAGATTTCCCCAAGCATTCTGGAGAAATCCTTAGACAATTTGCCATATAAACCGAGTTAATTGCTTTATGGAGTAGAGCTATGTCAACTATGTAGATATACCATATGACAGACGTTCATAAATACAAGACAGACATATTTGTCAATACAGTGATGTGCAAGATAATTATTTTTATTATGTGAATTTCTGAGCTGAAATCAAGAGAATCTCAGTTGTACTACTGACTGGCACAGCCTTAACTAGTTGTCAGAGGAACGGGAAGGGAATGCTCTGGGTGATTTTCTGATTTTTCTCAGTTCCTCCTCATGCCTGGAATGTAAATCTCAGGGCACCATAAAATTGAATAAAAAAATGTAAGTTTAAATTATTTTTTATTTTAAGTCGGGTAGGAGGATAATAGAAAAAGATCATCAAAAACAATGAGAAGAAATAATTGTTAATTTCTACAGTACCTTGAAACAGAAGCCCAAGAGAATAAATGGAATAAAGATACTATTAAAATTTCCTCTTTTATTATATCTTCTCTGCCAGAGTAATTGTTGCTGTGTCCAATATATGCAGGGGACAATTTACTAGCTGTTTTCTATTAGTTTTAACATTAACATATACAGAAATAAAATGAATAGCAAGCTTTCTTTGCTTAATTAAATGACTGACAAGGCATAGACGTTGCTGGACCGACTCTTGTAGATAATATCGAAAGGCTGGGGAACCAAATAGAAGTACCATAAGCTATGCGAACTTCCTCCTTTATTAAATGAATATTGATGCAATATTATAGATTATTTTTCAGGCCACTGCATAAGGAGGGGCACGTGGGTTTTTCTCCTGAAAGAATTATATATTAGTATTCAGATGGAAAAAAATTCTAATATATCATTTGCACACAGGATTAAAGGTGTGTGTAGATCCTTTCCTCTGTGAAATCACGCACCCTTCAAGAGGGCTCTTCAGTTTGGACTTTTTAATGGTACCATAGCGTCGAGCGACAAGATACTGGAAATGCCTGGAGACACACTGGCCTGCTCCAAACACTGGAATACCTCCATAATTTCTCTAGAAATAGTAAATTGGCCTCATTAGGATCTTCAAGTGTATTCAGAGCTGGGTCAGCTCAGAAAGCCATGCACACTAGCTGTGAGAAGCAGTAGCCCCACAGAAAAGTAACAATGGGCTGCTTTTCTTCTGAGAGCAAGCTGAGTGCTGGTGTCTGTGTATCTGTCTGTGTCCCCCTACACACGTATGTGTATGTGTGCGTGTATATAAATACACACGACATAAGCATGTGATTATTTAGTCCAAGAGCAGTGCTTTGAGGTGAGCACTATTGCTGCTCAGCTGCTCAGCCGTGTTTGACTCTTTGCAGCCGGCCAGGCCTCCCTTCACCACCTCCTGGAGTTTGCTCAGGTTCACGTCCACTGAGTCAATGATGCCATCCACACCTCTCATCCTCTGTCATCCTCTTCTCCTTTTGCTTTCCATCTTTCCCCGCATCAGGGATGAGGAAGTAGAGACACAGAGGCTGGAAGCCAGAGAACGATGGTTGCAAGCCATGCCTTGAGGCATGTTGAGATGGCATGGGGGTGCTGAGCCTGGATCAGGTGACCGATGGGTTTATCCCCTCAGCAGGTACTTACTGAGCCTACTGTATACCTCACACTCTTGTAGGTATGGGGGACATAGGATGAACACGATAAGTATAGTCCTTGCCCTCATGGAGCCAACAACCCATATTAGTTTTAAAGATTTATTCCTTAGTATGATATGACTAACACTAACACCCCAGCCAAACTCAGCAAGTTAATTACATTGCAGGGAGGTTAATTAGGTATCCCAGGAAAATAGATGATTGAGTTATAAGTCAGGCTGGGGAGGCTCTGGGACTTGGTGAAGCAGCCTCTGGTTGAGTGACCGAGTGTTGTGCCTGGGTGGGAGTTGGTGGTGGGGCGGGTGCTGTGCGTGTGGGGTCTGGTTAACGTGTGTTCCCTGCGCCTGTTCATGCAAGTTGTGCACCATCTCTATGGCTCTTTCCTGGTTCTCTGACTTGGAAATGAAAAGCATTGACTAAAACAGGATGGGTATTTATAGGTAAATTGGGGCTTCCCTGGTGACTCAGCTGGTAAAGAATCTGCCTGCAATGCAGGAGACCTGGGTTTGATATCTGGGTCAGGAAGATGCCCTGGAGAAGGAAATGGCAACCCACGTCAGTATTCATGTCTGGAGAATTCCATGAACAGAGGAGCCTGTTGGGCTACACTTCATGGGGTTGCAAAGAGTCAGACACAACTGAATGACTCTCACATAGCTAAATTGACCAGTGTTTGGTTTATCAGCCAACTGAGTATAACCTCTCCTGCGTGGTTGTTAGAGTTTTTGCAACCAGGTTGGGCTCCAATGGGCAGAAGATTCACTGTGTGGCCCCACAAAATTGGGGACCTCCAGGAAGCCACCACACAGGTCAGGCTGGGGGATCCCTAGGCGATCCCTAGGCTATCCCACGCTCCACGTTTCACTGGAGGGACTGGTGTGGCATTTTCTGCACTCACCGTGATTTCTCTCCCAATGCCTATCTAGTGGTACCCAAGCAGTCCCCACTGAGACGCAGACACTGAAAGGTTTACAGTGGATGTATATAGCATCGCCAACCACGCACGAACTCCTCAAAAGAGCATTGTGGCCGCAAAGATACAGTAATTCACATTTCCAATATTGCTAATAAAATTTAACAAATGGAAAACCAAAATGTCAACCAAGCAATAATACTGATGGCATTTCTCTTAGGCCGAGTAAAGAAAATCATAGTGACTTTAATTGGTTAGGATAACGAAAGGAAGAGACAGAAAAAAACCTCCAGGAGTTACAGTGACTCGACTAGAGGGACAGTGAGTATAATTTTACTAAAAGTAGATGATAATAATGCAACATGCCTGGAGAGGAGATGTTTTAGGATGGCATAATCAATTTGAATTAATTAAGAGGTGATGAATGGTGCCTGCCTATGCAAATGAGGGCAGCCTGAGAGTCCAGCCAATCAAAGTGCAGCTGTGCTTTAGTGGACCGTGGCCTTGTATTTCAAGGAGTTCCAGGGATAAGGGAAGAGGTGTGATGTTGATGGAGTGCAAAGCACGCTGGGACTTTGTGGGAAATCACATATATTCAGTTCATCAGAAAATATCTTCCTATTTATCCCTGTGATCTGGGACGAAAACCCCAGGCTTCTGGAGCTCTGGTTCACCCATTTTCCAGATAGAAAGCTCCAGTCTACCCACGGAAGCTGTTGGGCTTTCCAGAACGGTGATTTCAGATTTTCGGATGGTCCCTCTGCCACACCAGCCCTGTGACACGCTTGAGAGAACACGCTGATAATGATTCGGGTAATCTCGCTGAATAATACTCGCATTGCAGTTTGTCACGATTCAATTTGATGCAGCCAGCATTTCCCTTGTGGGCGATATTCCCTTAAAACTTTAAGCCCCATTGAGGGCCAGCATTCACAGACAAGAAAATTGTGGATTTTTTTTTTTTCAAAAAAGAAAGGAAAACACAAGTTAGGTCGCATGAACATAACGCTTAACAGACAAAAGCAGCACGTGGGATACACTCACTCAGATGCTTCCTAATGTCTGGAGGCCCCATGAGAGGTTCACCAACAGCTGGGTCATGGGCTTCAGCTACTGTGGTGTGGACACAGTTTCAACTAGGGAAGGCACTGATGATGGTGGGGAAAAAAAAAAATTTATTGCACTGGGTGTTACTGGCTCATCCTAAGCTCAACCTAACACCAGCTACAGATGGGGTTACCTTCGAAACAATCTTTTCCCCAGCCCTTTTGTCTATGACGTGTCCAAGAGGTTGCTATTATATGATAATTCGAGGCTTTTTCTTTTTGTATTTACAGTGATGCTGCCGAAAGTCAAAACACAAATAAAATGGGAATATTTCCAAATGCCTTGCGTTTGGTCCATGTTTTGTACATAGTCTATCACATTAAGAAAGGTTAATTCCGTATTAAATGTAATGAGAAGCACAACATGGGGCTTGTCACGCTGACACAGGAGGGTGCTGCTACGGCGCCGCTCAGCAGGAAGCCTTGTTATATTTTTCATACGTTAGTGGATGTCTATTTAGAATTGATCAAACCTTTGCTTCCGAAACATATATGCCAACACCTCTGCAACACACCATAAACTAGACTCTCAGAAAATAATAATGATGCTTATCAGTCACTCGCCTTGAGTTTGCTTGTGAAAAACCTCCAGCTAGTGGGCTGTTGGAGCTCTTAAAACATAGATCTTTTTGCTGTACTGATAATTCACTCACAGCTTGAGATTGATGACTATGTGAAGTCCATAAAAGATGTTACCACTATATTTTGTTCTTATGATTTATTTTATCATGTTGTCAAGGTTTGCAGAAAACAAGAAACAAATCAATGAATGTCATGCTTAAATATTAAAGAAGGCTGTAATACACATTTTTATTCAGATGCCTTATTCAATCTTGTGGCTCAGAAAAGAGCAGTGGCAACGAAGCTTTTATTTGAATTACTTTTGGAAAAATTAATTTAGGAGGACTGTTGAATTGTGAATGGCAAAAGGGAGCTAACCTTATTTGCTTAAATAGGAATATATGGTCGCAAGACTTCTTGGAAAAGCAGTTCTAACAAACCACAGGGAAATGGATGGATTTTAAAGCATCAAGCACTTCAGCTGCAGTGTACTTAGCAAGTTCAAGCCCGCGGCATGAACTGAAGGGTATTTGGAAAGAAGCAAAGGATGAGACACTGCTTTGGGGATGGCGGATGGGTGCTTTGTGCCTTGCTTATGAAACGAATCATTTCCTTCATCATTATATGAAATCAAGATCACCATCTATTCTGAGGGCAGGCAGCCTGTAAGCTTGGTATATTCCAGAATTGTTGGCCTTTCCCACACCTCATTAGATAGCAAGCAGAGAAGAACAGCTAAATCTTGCTTGATTTTTCTGAATTGGACTGGCTTTGTGAAAAGGGGACCTACCTGAGCTGATGCTGTCAACTGCATAGACAAACAGTCCTCAGAGTTGGAGGTTGCATTTCTAGAACCTGAAAAAAAAAATGTATATACTCTGAACTCTGATTTAAAAAAAAAAAAAAAAAAACAGAAAAGAAGGCAAAAAAAAGTTCAGAAGACCTATGTCAAAAATGAATCTATGGGGTCATTTCCCCGAATCAGTTAGCTTCAGCCTAATCCCCTTCTGGAAACTCAGGTCTGAGCTGGTTAAAGGGATGAACAGACCCCAAGACTGCCCGACACTTTGAGGTCCTGAATGCCTTTGGATTATCAAAGAAAAAGTAATTAGATTCTGCATCCTTTCATGGTTAACTGTATTTTATTGTATTTCATTATATTCTTGTTTCTTGAAAATTAGTGATCGACGCAAGGTATATATGGCGATTCCAGACTAACGTGAATATTCAATTAACCACAAGACCTCGCTCTTTGACCATTTCGAATAAACTGGAGTTTATTTGAATTTAGAAAACAGATAAATTAGGAGGTGATCATTTGCATTACAATAAGATTCTTCATTTCTAAGGGAGGATTCCTTGTGGGATTCTTTTAAATAGAAAGCTCTCCAAGTACTTTGAAAAATATAATTTGATTTTTAAAAATTCTCTTCTCATGTAGTTGCTCAGGACCATGCCTATTGTATGAAACGAGAGGCATATCTATTTAATTTGGTAATGAGAGAGCTTCGTTGCAAATATTTTGGCCTTAAAAAAATTCAGACGTGATAGTGGGAAATTCACGCTCAGATATCAGACTTAGGTGCTATTGCATCACCATGTTCTCTCTCCCTGGGTCAGCCCGAATGCAGATTCAATGCCATCCGTGCACCTTCAACCACCCCTCACTCTGCCTGAGCCTGGACTGGAGGAGATGCTCTGGGAGAGAGACACAATGCTTCATCCCTGGACAGCGGGTGCATCAAGAAAGGAGCCAGAGCAGAGGGCACGGGGCTGAGCTTCTGGAGCCTCCAGGATCACTCAGGATGCCTTGATGTTTTATCACAACAGTTTCACGGGAATGGGAAAGGGCCCAGTCAGAATCCCACGGAACTGCCCTTGGCTACAGGCAGGGGTGTGTGTGTGTGTGTGTGTGAGAGAGCTGGGGGCTGCTCTGGTGCTGAAGACGACAAAGCACGGATTCTGAGTGGTGAGGAGGTTCTCAGATAGATGGGCAGCCCTGGAGCCACAGGGAGGAAGTCTGTCCTCCTCTCTGAAAACCCTGGTGGACAAAGCTCCTTGGGAGGCCCAAGCAGCTGCTTATAAGCCTACCGCTTCTCATGGTTCTCTCTGGGGTCCTGGACCACCGCTCAGCATCTCTCTCTCTGGGGCCCCAGTTGGCACAGGAGGCTCGGCCTGAACGGAACTCAAAGGTGAACACCCTTCCTTCCTGCTGCATTTCCCAGGCCGCAGAAACGGGTCTAATGGCAAAGAGGGTTGTGAGTCAGGAAAGAGGAGAGACTCCGGGTGAGCAATGTTCAGAAGGTTTAGCGATATCCTGAGGAAAGGCGCTCCCTTCTCTCATGTGCCTGGGGAGTCTCCACAAAGGAGCCGCCCCTGCGCGATGCAGAGTCGCATCGGGAGCATCTCCTGCGTTGAGGACTTGGCAGGGAGCATTTTCGAAAAGGCTGAGTGGGTAGAACATGGCTTTCCTGATGGCTCAGGGGGTAAAGAATCCACCTGAAGTGCAGGAGCCACAGAGACGCAGGTTCCATCCTTGCGTCCAGAAGATCCTCTGGAGGAGGAAATGGCAACCTATTTCGGTATTCCTGCCTGGGAAATCCCATGGACAGAGGAGACTGGCAGACTACAGCCCATAGAGTTGCAAAGAGTTGGACGAGACTGGGTGACTGAGCCCGTACCTCCAGGAAGTGGGGGAAGCAGTCTGATCAAACAGTTGTTCTGTGATGGGAGTGTTTCGTTCTCTTTCCTTTTCTTATAGGTATTTGCATATATGCCAGCAAAGCTTGTCAGCACAAATAGATTTCTTAACTGGAGGAATCTGAGGTGCAGTAGATTTTTTCTATGTCTAATTTTCAGGGTGGCAGAGCCTTCTGAATCCCGATGGTTCAGCCCGCCTCCTGGAGTTTCCGTGAAGCCTCTTCTTGCCCACCCCCAGCTGCCTTAGCATTTCTACCCTCTTCCTTGTTGCTCTGTTGTCCGGGGGCTCAGGTCATCCCTAGGGGACCTCAGGGTCACCACCTGGACAGGAGATTCACTTCTTGAGGGTGAAACATGAGAAGGCACCGGCATTTCTCTTCCACTGAAATAGCAGGGAGGCCCTGGTCAGACGTGGATGCCTTTCTAGATGATGAGCTCTCGGAGGGAGTGAGGCAGTCCTCCTTGTTTCTGCAGAAGCTCCATCACTTACCAGCTGGGGCTGTGGGGTTGAGCGTATGCTGTCTTGGACTGGAAGCTACCAGCATAAGTCCCTGTTTTCACTCAGCTTCAGCCAGTGTCCTCGCTGCCCAGGATCCCACCTGACTCTCACTTTCCTTCCTGTTCTGTGACCCCAGCTGGGGCAGTGAGAAACCACGTTTAGATTCCAACAGGATGGACCTGACTTCTGTCGGGGTAGCTCTTGACTACTTTGAATGAGAAGCATCAAAACATTGTTCTGAACTTACAGAAATAGACGTTGGGTACTTTCTGCCCCTTCGTAGAATGGGAGATGTTGTTAGTCCTTTCCTGGGACCCCTAGGTCTAGGACTGAGGCCATTAGGTGGATGGCAGTGTCGGTCTATTTGCTGGCACTACAGTCCTCGAAATGGTTAATAAATCTGAGCGTCCAGATCAAGCTCACTAGGAAAGGGAGCTGGAGGAAGTCGTTTCCTCCCATTGGCACATCCACCGGCCCCTGCAGTGATGCTGAGACCCGGACCTGCCTGGGAGCTTGTACCTGATGCCCAGGTTCCCATGGAGATGGCCTCTGAGTGGGGGATGCCTCCTGCACTCAGGGCCCATGAAGGACCAAGGACACACTCAGCCTAGGGGCCGCCACCTGTCCTTCAGTTTCCTGTGATGAGCTCATGACTTTAGGAATAACGTGAATTCCTTCTGTTGTCGTTTAGTTGCTAAGTCATGTCTGACTCTTCTGAGACTGTGGTGGACTGTAGCCTGCCAGGCTCCTCCATCCATGGGATTTCCCAGGCAAGGATACTGGAGTGGGTTGCCATTTCCTACTCCAGAGGATCTTCCTGACCCAGGAATCCAATCCGCATCTCCTGTATTGCAGGACGACTGTTTATCATTGAGCCTACAGGGAAGTCTGAAATTCACTCTCCACTTTATTAAAAAATAATCTGTGGGCTTCATGCACTGGGTAATGAGTCAGGTCAGAGTATCAGGAGCCCAGGTGGAGGCTTAGGGACCCAGGGCTCCCTCCCCATGTACAGCATCATACTACCCACTTGGGGGGGCTTCCAGAAAATCCAGGGGTTTGGGTGGGAGACCACAGGATTCAAGTGGGCATGGCCAGAGAGCATGTTTAGGCCAAGAGGGTGCAGTTGTCTCCGGAGCCCACTGCGGTGCGGCTTTGCTCTGTCACTCTGGCCCCGGCCCGCTTCTCTGGAAGAAAGCTTCCCTCACTTCTTTCCCCTACTGCTCTACTTCAGTCAGCCTCTGCAGGTGTCTCCCTGGGTGGTTATTGAAAGTTGCCCACTAAGAATTTCTAGAAACTTTGTCCTCTCCACAGCCACAGGGCAGCTCAGGTGCGGCACCTGCTCTCAGCACCTTTTTTTTCCTGAAGCCCAGCCTTGCGGATTCAGACTTCTGGCCTGGGGTCAGTAAACTTCCTGCCCAAGCCTTTGCGAGACGCTGTGTGTCCCCGGGGCATTTCTCTAGAAACACCCTTGTACACATCTGGAGACCTCGTGCTCACACATGCACATGTGTGCACACACAGCCACACCTGAACGACTAACTAGACGTGCACTGCATGCGTGCACACAACTGCACAGACACACATGCACACCGTTGTTATGTGCCTTGCACACACACACACATGCACACCATTGCTGTGCGCCTTGCTCACACACGTGCACACAGTTGTTGGTGTGCCTTGCATATACACACACATACCATGCCCTCACTCCCATCACCGCCTAGAGCCCTGGGTTCTCCCGTGGCTGCAGTTTCTAGGTGTGTGGTGGGGAGAACGACCCCAGGAAGCACCCCTTCTGTAAACATGCCCAAGACGTCACTCCGTGGCCGCCACACAGCCCTGTGTCCCAGCTGCTGGAGGTGACACAGAGGCGGGTGCCTCCAGGTTGCAGTCTGAGCACAAGTCCCAGGGTTACTCTGAGCAAATGGTTTCAGGTCTCCCCTGGATGGAAGCCCTGTAAAACAAGAACTGGAATATTTTCTTCCCTGCCTGGACTTCCAGCCAAACAGGCTCTGCGTCCTTCTCAGCTGTTTCAGATGTAATAGTTGGTTAGAGGGAAAAAAATGGCCTGGCTTCTGCAACCTGGAGAGGGGGAGGCGTGCGGCGAGAAGCCTCGGCTGGCGTGTGGGCTGGGGCATCATGTCACCACACAGTCCCTGGAACAGGTCAGGGACAGGCTGCACCTCCCTTCCTGAGCTCCCACCACACCCAGTTAGCACTGCCCCGCATGCCGCAACCCGTCCTGACGAGAGTCCCGCTCCAGCAGCACCTTTGCGACTCAGTGCCATCCTTGGAGCCCAGGTGAGGACACGGGCAGGACAGGTGGCCTCGGCCTCTCGGAATGACGGGTCTGCTGGCTTGTGGTCAGTTAGGCCACTTAGGGGTCCCCCGCCTTCCCCAAGGCCCCAGACCCGGCGGGGAGCAAGGCCAGGTCTCCCCTTCTGGAGTGGAGTTTCCTCCAGCAGCCGCATCACTGGTTGGAGAAGCTTCCCTGGACAACCAGGAGGGCTGGGCACCCTGCCTTTCTCTCCAAGTGTCTGTACATCAGTCATCCTAAAATATTACATTCATGAGGTTTAGGGATGCTCTGCAAAGAGGAGGCATCTCTGAACAGTGGGTTTGGGGGGAGGTGGAGAGATCATTCCAGGCAGCGTCTAATCCTGGCAAAGCAGAGACCACACCCGCCCACCGTGTGACCATGGCTGTGTCATTCCCTGTGGGTGTCTCTTGCTGCTTTGTGATGAGTGATTCCAGGGGAAGGGGACCTGAGACACCCTGAGCACATCTAGACCAATCTGGCTGACTTTTCTTTCAAAGGTGCATTTCAGTTTTCCCTGGCTCCTTCCAAGCACCAGTTAGGGTTAGGGGGAGTGTTCCTTTCATGCGGGCAACACAGGGAAGATTTGTGGCTTCCACGGTTTTGAGTTCTGCCTCCCTTCCTCACAAAAGCAGAGACAAAAGCTGTGGAGCTTGTCTTGGATGGCAAGCCTCACTCTTCTGTCTTAGGAGGAGGCCTGAGCCAACTTCAAGGAGCCGTGTGCATTGGGAAGCAGGTGGACTGGCTGTAGGTGGGCCCACGATGGAAGGATGGAGTCTCTGGAGCCCTGGTCTCTGCACACCCTTCTCAGCCAGTCTCTCCCAGGTCCCTCTGGTCTAGATCCAGAGCCTGCTTCTCAGAACACAATTCTGAGCAAGTCGCTTCCAGGAGGAAACTCTCAGAAGCTCCTGAGGCTGGAGCATCAGCCCCACACTCCTCAGGTTTGAGCAGAGAATCTTCATGGTCTGGCTCCGCCTGCCAGTCCTGGCTCACCCCCATGGTGGTGGGTGAATGGTGGCCTCAGAAACAGGGTCCACAGCCTGACTCAGGAGCCTCTGAAGGTGACCTTATTTGGAAAAACGGATCGTTCCTGATGTGATTAAATCAAGAATCTTGAGATGAGATCACCTGGACTTAGGGTGGATTCCATAGCCCATCACTGCTGTCCTGTTAAGAGAAACTCAAGGAGGAGGGGCCAGGCCACTGGAGGATGGCAGAGCCGGGTGATGGGGCCACAAGCCATGGAGAGCTGGCAGCCACAGACCCAGAAGGGCAAAGGGGGGTTCTCCACCACAGTCTTGGAGGGAGCACAGCCCTGCTGGTACTTGGATTTCAGACCTCCCACTTCCGGAACCACGAGAGAATAATTCATGCTTCCTTAAGCACTCCCCTGTTTGGGGTCATCTGTTACAGCGGTCACAGGAAGTTAATACCCACCCCAGCTGCTCTTCCTCCCAGGGCTCACTGTTTCTTCCCCTGGGTGTGCTTTTGCTCAATCCCTTTCCTCAGCTGGGCAGACCCACCCAACCTTTACCGACCCTTCTAATCCCTACCACAGAGCACATTGCCACCTCCCCACCCTGTGTGGGGCCCATGAAGCCCTGTGGCAGGTCTGCCTCCAGTCATCTCTTTATCCCAAGAGATGGTGAGAACTCCAGCCCAGGTCCGGGGATGGGGGTGGTGAGCAGCACCCCAAATATTTATCGAATTAGTCCTAATTAAACCAACCGCTTGTGTTACAGGCAGCAGAAGAGTGAAAAGGAAGGGAGGGTTTTACTGATAACAAGTCACCTCTACGTACCGTCATCCTTCAGAAAGCACTGATTTCACGTCTACCTCTTGATTCAAAACCGGCTGACCTGAACCACATTGCAGCTACTGACTCAGGCACTGAGGAGTCAGAGATGAAAACAAGAGGCTTCTTCTCTCCAGAAACTCCTAGTCCAGGACCACACTGACCTGTGAGCAAATATCACCATGATTGACCACCTCTGGACTACTCACATGCCAGGCACCTTTAATTGGGCCCAGAGTTAGTGAATAGAAATACAGCAGGCCCAGTTAAATTGAATTTCAGATAAACAACATTTTTTTTTAAGTATAAGTAAGTCCCACACAGTATTTGGAGCCTACTCACCTTAAAGAGCTCGCCCTGTGTACCTGAAAGTCTGTCTTCCGCTGCGCACACTGCATTTCCTGGCAGCCCCAGAATTAGCTGTCATAGCGGTTCTGCCAAGTAGGTGGTAATGGGATCTTCAGGTTACAGATAAGAAAACAGAAGATGAAGAGGCTGAGCCATTTCATTTTTCCATCCAATTAAAAGCCATTAAGTCCTTGAAGGGGTTATACATCGCGTGGGCATGAGCCCGGGGCCTGAGGGCAGCTGGGCCTTTCTCAGAGGGTCTGGGACAGAGGCTGTCTACCAGAAGCTAAGGAAATCTGCCTTTAGGTAGAACTGGGGAGGGCTTTCTGCCGGGGAGCTGGCGCTGAGGAGGGAAAGCAGAGGGGCAGTTAGTCTGAAGGACAACCTGTGCCGGCTGGAGAAGCGGGGCCTGATTCCGAGGTGTCTGTCCTGGTGACCCGCCATGCACACCTTGGGTCTGTCCTTTGAAGACATGGATCTCGTGGCCTGTGGTCCACCAGCTGGCCTTGGTGATCCCCCAGAGGCTTCAGCCTTGTACTCAGCAGCCCTTGAACTGTGCCGGACAGCATGTTGAAAACGTTCTTGACCAGCAAACCTTTCTGTCCCTCCCACTGCCTTGCTCTATAAGCGGGTAGCTTGCAGAACAAGCTACAAGGTGGCTAGCCGTGTTGGCCAAGCTGGGGCAGGTGGGGAGCGGCCACCCCAGGAGGTAGGAGTGGCCTCCCTGTTGGCACTTTGAGCTCCATCTATCACTGCAGGAATCACCATGTCCCGGCTGCTCAGGCACTCCCATGGCTCATCGCCCTCGGATGATTAGAAGCCCCAGGTCAGTACCTGGTAAAAGTATGTTCTCAGTCAATGCTGAGCAGAAGCTGGCCAGGACACCCACCTGACGCCCATTTATTTTCCTGCTCACTGACCTTGTTGAGAAGGGCTTAGGAAGTAACCTTCCTGATCATGCCTGCCTCCTGAGCCGCCCTCCCCTCCACCCCAGTCGTGGTCCAGTTGGCCTGGACGGCCTGGGTGATGGAGGACTGCCCCCTCGCCCCCCTTGGGGATGTGCCGAGGTTTTCCCGGGGCTGCCGTTGCCATCACTAAGAAGCGGGTCAAGATGAGGACGTGCAAAGACTTGGGCAGAATGAGTTTTCTGATGGCCAAGGGGGTTGGGCCCGAGAGCGCTCGATCAATGCGTCTGATTTGAGATCTGAAAGGCTTTGTCAGGACTGGGGGAGTGAGGAGGACCAGGCCAGGTGGGGAGCAGGTGAGGGGATGTGGATCGATTGGCCTTGGAAGCAGGTTAATTCCTGTAGCTGAGGCGCGTGACGGTTGTGTGGTCTCAGAAATAAGCAGGCAGAAGCCTCCGCTGCGGGTCCCTCCGAGAGGACGGGCCTGGGAGGGACTGTGTGAGCTCCCCTCACCCACCAAGTGGGCAGCGGGGCTCTCTGTCCTCCTAAAGGAGAATCTGGATCTTTTACAAACAGGCCGACGGAGCCCTCATGGAGGGGGAGGAAAGTAACTGGGAAAGCAGTACCAACCTGTTCTCCCTCTTCACCTGGTGAACCCAGGACCAGTCACCATCCCGGTAGTTGACTGGATGCCCCCTGAAAGGAATTCTCCTGTTCCGGCTCTTTCTTATCTGCAGCACACGGGTAAGGACCGGGGCTTCCTCCACAACCATTTCTACCACGTGAGCATTGCCGGACCCAGCCCTGTCTGCGGGTCCCACCAGGTGGGGCCCCTCAAGGAGGCTCAGGCTGGGTCAGCCCCTCTCCCAATAGCAGGGGTGGGATGTGAGGGGTCTGGGACCCACTGGGGCCAGCATCACGAAGGCCCAGGTCAGGGGGAGGGTGGAGATGGCCCAGGTGTCCTGGCCTGTCTCCCTGCCCGGCTGGCATCACCGCCTGGCCACCACTGCCCACCTGGCCTTCTGGTAGCACTTTGGGCAGCCCTGGGCAGCCTGTAGCCAGGCCAGGCTGATGACCACAGAAGCCCCCTGTGAGTGCTGTCTTCCTGGCCCAGGTCACACCCCAGGTTTTTTTCCTGGAGAAGAACCAACATTTCCAGCTTTTGAAACGGATTGGTTTTCATGTCTTATGCAAATGGGGACTTTGAAACTGCAGACTGGGAGAGGTCTCAGGTTGGAAGGACCCATAGAAAGCTTTGGCCCAGAGACGGTGAGTGTCCTGCCTCAGTTGGAACCACATCCAGGCAATTCCATCCAGACTAACAGAGTAAAGCGGTCAGAGCAGGGCATGTGCACCTCTAGCTCTCCACTGACCGGATGTTCAGATTCGGCAAATCACCAAAGCATTCCATGGCCAGTTCTCACCCATAGGCCCATGGTGGGGTGGGGTGGATGCCCGCATCTCCTTCTGGGGGTTGCTTTAAGACAGTTCTGGTCAGATGCTAGGAGGGGTCCAGCACAGAGCAGGTGCTCAGCAGATGTTTGCCGATCTTGAGATTCTATGGCGTTGAGTCTGTGTCACCAGAGAAGCAGTTGATAGGCGAGGCTTTATTATTTGTGATCTGCCTGGTAAAGAGCTACCACAATTTTTTTAACCTAACATCTTAAGTTTCTGGTAGCCAGCACAGGGCAGTGGACACTGTCGCCTTCCTGTCCTGTTCCACACTCAGACATGGCACACAGTTGAACTACGACCCGGCAGGCAGGGCGATGACTCAGGCTGGACAGGGGTCTCATTTCATCCATTCACCAGCTGTGTGACTTGGGGTGAGTCACACCCTCTCTGTGTTTCATCCTCACCCGTGAGATGAAGACTGGAATGATCACTTCCTCCCAGGCCAATGTGAGATTGAGTAAGCTGATGTGTGGGTCTTGAAACGTCCTGGGTACATGGTAAATACTTAGATAGGTTATCATCAGTTAACAGATATCATCAGTGCTTGCTAGTCCTTGGGGGTTGGGGGAGGGCTGAGAAGGCCGCACGGGGGCTCTTAGGGCAGTGCTATAGGACTCTAATGGTAGATGCATGGCATCAGGCATTTGTCCAAACCCACAGAAAAGCAGAGACATTCCTTTGCCAACAAAGGTCCATCTAGTCAAAGCTATAGTTTTTCCAGTGGTCATGTATGGATGTCAGAGTTGGACTATAAAGAAAGCTGAGCACTCAAGAATTGGTGCTTTTGAACTGTGGTGTTGGAGAAGACTCTTGAGAATCCCTTGGGCTGCAAGGAGATCCAACAAGTCCATTCTAAAGGAGATCAGTCCTGAATATTCATGGGAAGGACTGATGCTGAAGCTGAAACTCCAATACTTTGGCCACCTGCTGCAAAGAGCTGACTCATTAGAAAAGACCCTGATGCTGGGAAAGATTGAAGGTGGGAGGAGAAGGGGACGACAGAGGATGAGATGGTTAGATGGCATCACCGAGTCGATGGACATGAGTTTGAGCAAGCTCTGCAACTTGGTGATAAACAGGAAGGCCTGGCGTGCTGCAGTCCATGGGGTTGCAAAGAGTCGGACGCGAATGAGCGAATGAACTGAATTGAACTGAATAGACACACAACGCAGTGACTGTAATGTAAGCTGTGGACTGTAGTGAATAACAGTGGATAAATACTGAATCATTGGAAGCTGGGGAGCTGGGATAAGAGAGCATAGGGGAACTCTGTAGTTTCTGCTCACCTTGTCTGTAAGTAAAGCCTAAAAATGCTCCAAGAAACCATATCCATTCACAGAAGACAATCAGTAATCCATGTATTAGGATGTTGCATTGTTTGACCTGGGGATCCTCCTGGCCTCACATGGTGGTCACTCTCTTTATTTCCTTTTTTTTTTTTTCCCCACCAGATAAGCTTTTATTTATTCTTTTACAGAGAATTCCTCACATGGTGGTCACTCTATTTCCTTTTTTTTTTTTTTTTTTACCAGATATGCTTTTATTTATTTTTTTACAGAGAATCCCTAGTTACAATCTTATTATTTTTTTTCATTGGAGGTAATTGCTCCATGACATTGTGCTTCCTCTCTGCCCCCTCCCCGCCTCGTCTTTCTTGATTTCCAAGAGAGGCACACCACGGCCCAGCTGTCCGCTCTTTCGAGTTCCTGCCCGGGCTGGCCCTGGCTGGATATTGGATGGGCAAGGAGCCGTGGCACTTGTCGGCTGTGCTGGGGAAGCTGGAGATGCTCCTGGGCTCCTCCGGCCCCTCCTGACCCTCCCTGCTGTGTCCTCGCTCCGGCTATCCCCTTGAGGCGGTGGCCCGTCCCTCAGCGGCCCGCCCTCAGTGGGGAGGATATCCGGCATGCCCGCTTATCTGCCCTGGGGCTGCCAGCTCCGGCCTGGTGCCGGGGGGTCTGCCTCCCCACTCAGATCTGCTGCCTGAGTCATCGGGGCCAAGGCCATATCAGGAAGACTCACTGCAGCCGAGAGGGGAACGTGCAGAAAGGAAAACGGGCCTCTCCGAGGTGTCGCCTCATCCGCAGTGACTTCACTTGGGCAGGTATTAATATCAGGCTGCACTTGTCCCCCTTCCTTCTGCAATTTCTCTCCAGCAAAGCTACGCAGCCTGTCAGCTCTCACGGAGAACTTTTGCTAGTTTGTTTTGTTTTACATCGTTCTCATCTTTGCATGGAGAAGGCAATGGCACCCACTCCAGTACTCTTGCCTGGAAAATCCCATGGACGCAGGAGCCTGGTAGGCTGCAGTCCATGGGGTCACTAAAAGTCGGACACGACTGAAGCGACTTAGCAGCAGCAGCAGCATCTTTGCATGATATGTACAATCATAGGTTCTCAAAACCCAGGAAAGTATGTCTTGCCTCAAATATTGGAAAATAAACAACAGGGGGGATATTTTTGCACCTCCAAGTGTTAGAGTGAGTTTTGATGTCCTTGTTGCGTCTGTTTTGTTCCTAAACATCATTTCCAATAGTTGTGTGTGTGTGTGTGTGTGTTGTGATATCTGCCATTCTCTGCCCAAGTTGGAACTTCCTCTCTCAAAGTCATTTTGTTACAGAACTCTTCCCAGAAGGTGCTAGAGCTGATGTGATGTTCAGATCTGATGCTGACCTAAGAAACTGAAAATCCTTCACATGAGCAAGAAATGTTGGTGACCTTTCTTCCCGCCCATGATCAACTCACCTCCTTTGGAGACTCTTGGGAAGTTTTTTGATGGGCTTTAGCAAACTGCATGTTTTGGGGGGCAAGTAATCAAATTAATACCAAACAGAATCACATTATGCTTTTGCCACAATTAAAGGGGAAGCAAATTTAGAAACCGCTCTGTGGCCTTCAAGGACTGCATGTCCCTCCCTGCTCAAGTTAAGTGCTCGGAGATACTGTGAAAATTGGATCCACGGCGTGAGGATTCTGC
>NC_073645.1:50647500-50655000 GCF_029407905.1 Bubalus kerabau | reverse complement strand
AGGTGAGTGATAGAGTCAGGCGGCCAGATCGTGCGTTAGTCCACCCCCAGGGCACCTCTCCCCTCCTCTCTCCAGCCTTGGAAAAGATGCTAGGAGAGAGTGACAGCCTTCTTCTGAAAATATGGACGTGATTGTGAAGGAAGGGTCCAGGGCTACCTTGGAGCTCCACTTTCTCCCAGATGGGACTTTCATCAGCCGAGACTCAAGAATGCAGGAAAGAGGGATGGAGAGAGGCTGGTGTCATTTCACCGGCCCTGGGGGTGGGGTACCCAGGTCTGGGGCCACGCGCTCTGTGCTACCCGCACTCCGATTGGTCCCCTTGATTCAATGCTCTGCATACTGTCTACATCCCAGTTAGTTTGAAACAGGTCTGAATTACCGTGTTTACCTGTTTGATTGGAACCTCACTCAGAACCGCTCTGGGGTGCTCCCTAATGTAAAGTCATCATAAAAACATTACCTTTGGCCCTTTCTTCTCTGTCACTACTTTTATTATTGGGTCATTGCCATAATGTTTGTTAGCGTTTTAATTATAATCTCCTAAGTTCACGGTGCAATGTGTGTGTGTGTATGTCCAGTCACTCAAGTCATGTCCAACTCTCTGCGGCCCCATGGACTGTAGCCCACCAGGCTCCTCTATCCATGGACTTTTCCAGGCAAGAATACTGGAATGGGTTGCCATTTACTCCTCCAGGGGATCTTCCTAGCCCAGGGATCAGATCTGCGTCTCTTGCATCTCCTGCACTGGCAGGTGGATTCTTTACCCCTACCACCACCTGGGAAGCCCCCATGGTGAAATGATTATGTACTTAAAGGAAGAAATATTTCTACAGGTAGTAAGATAAGGGATAAATCAAAGATAGGAAGAGGTTGAATAACTTGGAAGAGGTCATCTCACTGATGAAATTATATGGAGGCTTTTCCCTCTTGGGTGGTATAGGGATATTTCCATGGCACTGTGAATCCTCTTGTAGAAGTCAATTCTACATCAGGAAGAGTCTTAAAAATATTGATGACCATATACCTGCAGACAGAAGGGCCAGGTACAGAAAATCTCTATTGTATTAAAATTTTTGTAGCATTTTTGTGGTGGAATGACATTGGCCAAATATGTTGCAGTCTTAGGTAGCTACATACATAAGTGTATCTTTGTTTTTAAATTAAAAAAAATTTTTTTTTTCAAATTTTCTATGCCCGCCCCAATTTGGGTGTTTTATGGAGTGCGCTTCCTGCTTCAGTAATCCACTGCAAGTCTTGGGGTGTGTGACTGGACTGCAGGAATGGTGGTATGGTGTGACACAGCTGTTTTGTGGGTGTGAGACTGTGGTCCTGTGCGGCATTTATAGCATCAACAAGAGGCCTACCATTGAATACACAAGACGAGGACAGGGGTGCTTGCATAGAGGGTCAGTTGTCTTTTTCATTTTTTTTTCTGACTGAGATATTATTTTTCGAGTTCTTGATGTCCAGTGGATGCAAGGCAGATATGTATCATGTGAAGCAGAAGGCACTTGCTCCCCAGCCACGAGGACTCCGGTTTCTTCAGCATAAAGTTAGCCTCGGCCTTCTCAGCCTCTACAGACTTTCAGGTCAAGAGAAGCAAGAAGCTCCCCGCTCCTCACCCTGCCATGGAGCTCACTCAGCCTCTCCAAAGGTGGCTTCCAGAGTGTGGTTCACTCTGGAAGTGTGTTTTCACTCGGAGGGGGCACGGCTGCCTGTCATTCCTTTACCCTCGCCCCCAGCCTTCCTTTAGTTCCCTTCTTCCTTCCCGCCTTCTCTTCTTTCTATGTCAGCCTGTGCCAGACACTGTGCCAGGTGCGGAGGATTAAAGGTTCAATAAAACCCAGGCGTGGCCTCACCGGTGGACTGGGAAATCCCCCAGGGCAGCCACTGGACATGGATCTGAGATGCTGATTCTAGAACTGCAGTAACTAGAACACATAAGACAGATACTGAAATGCAGGTGTTGTGCAGAAGGATTAACTTTGACTATGGAAAAAGAAGTGGCAACCACTCCAGCCTTCTTGCCTGGAAAATCCCATGGACAGAGAAGCCTGGTGGGCTACAGTCCATAGGGTCACAAAGAATCGGACATGACTGAAGCGACTTAGCAGGTGTGGTTGGATCAGGGAAGGCTTCATGGAGAAGGAGAAGCTGCAGTGGGTTTTGGAGGATGAAGAGGAGTTTGCCAGGCTGACGAGATGGGGGCAGGGTTTCAAAGAGTAGCCCAGGGAACAGTTTGCTCTGCTGTGTGTCTCTCTAAGCATCCTGGCTGGAGCATCCATTGTTGGAGGAAGGAGAGGGGAGACAAGCAAGCTTGGGGAGGGAAGCAGAGCTCCACTGAGCAAGTGTTTCAGAGAGCAGCCATAGGAGGCACGCAAGGCTGGGGGCAGGTTAGCGCTGAGCTCAGCGTCGCGCTGGAGACAGAGTCGCCTCTGCTGCCATCGTCCTTGCCTCCTGTCGCCTTGGGTCTCTCCCCTGGGACCCCGAGCGTGGGGCCCACGCTGCAGACTCTCGGCTCCGCGAGGCGGCATCTGTGACAACATCTGCCTCGGCGTGAGGATGGCATTTGGTGCCGGGGAGGAATGGAGAGCAGGCCTGAAATGAAACCAATAATGGGTTTTTTAAACATTTGTTTTATTGTTGCTCTGAACGCGCGCCCTGCTTTAACCCGGCGGATGGAATTCTATTGTGTCCGAGTCCACTGACGCTGGAGAAGGGTTTTTGGTAAAGAATGTGTCAAGGAGAAGGGGAGGAAATGTTTGAAGCTGCCCTTTCCCCCTGCCTGCGGGGCAGGTGGGCTCCTCAGAGCAGGACTTTCGGAGCTGCGGCTGACGGGAAGGGCAAGGATTTGACTTTTGAACACAGAGCGCTGCAGGCGGGGAGATACCCCTTGCATTGTGTTTAGAATGTTTTCTTAATCAAAACACGATGCCAAAAGCCCTTTCGAGGGAAGGGAAACTTGGGCACCCGCACGATCTTACTTATAAATAGCTCAGACCTGCTCAGCAACCATGCACTCCTGCAGCCAGCGGGAGCTTTGAAGGAGCTGTCAACCCATCCAACGTACACCCTTCCCCAGTCATTGTAGGCAGAAACAATGCCACCTTCCCGAAAGGAAATCGGCAATAAAAACTCCTGCAGGATTTCCTACTTGGAGTTTTTCCCATTCAGACCCAAGATGGGCAGACACCCACCCCACCCCCACAGCCAGGCCCAGCACCCGTGTGACTGTGAAGCCACATTTACACGTTCCAGGCACTTGAATATCTGGCTTTTTCCTGAGTGGGGCATGGGAACTGCTTTTACAGTACAACAAAGCCTTTTTTTTTTTCTTTTTTCTCCTCCAAATTGCCTTTCTGTTTCACAAATCTTAGGAAGCTTCCAAAATCAGTGTAGAAGATGTCAGAGGATAAAGTGGCAAGTGCTTTTTACAAAGTGCCCAGTTAGCTTAAGAAGGCTTTGGGATTGCATTTTTAAAATTAATAGGTGGATATGTTTTTCTTTTTCTCCTTCTCTCTTTTTAAACAAATGCTGTGCTTTATGGCAGCACGATCTTGCTGCTTTACAGTATCGATAAATGCAGGTACACCTGCGCTATAAAACCCCCTTTACATGAAGCAGGCCGTTCCTACTTTATAGCCCATTTTTCACCCATTGTTCTCAAGTCATGTCATAGGTGTGTTGTAATGGGCTAGGGAGGTGGATGCCTTGAAGATCAGTTTAACGAAATGGTCTAATTTTGCCAACTTTAGTGCCAAAATCTGGATTGAAAAACGCAAGACTAATATCCCAGTAGACGTGCAATATGATGTCACTTCCACGAAAATGGCCAAGATAAACATCTATTTCCAGACCACTTGCACTTACAACATGAATTCTACCTCTTTTTCAATCCCCAAATTACGGTTCCTGTTTTCTAACAATTTTAATGTTAACCTGGTTGACATTTGAACTTTCCTGACTTTTTCTCAGACTCGAAGATTTTATTACATTGCTGGTGGAGGAGGCAGAATTCCATTCCAACTATAATGATACTTTTGGAGCCTGAAAACCTGCTAACTTTTAAAAATGAAGCAAGGCAGATTGAATAGTCCTTCTGACAGGAGCGTATACACAGTTGTACAATTGAGAACCTCAGGACTCGCCCCACAGAGCTCTGCAAAGCAACGCTTGCTGATTGGATGCTCATTTGCCATCTGGGAAGCCTCATATTTTGTTTTTATTTCCCTTTGAAAGGGTGAGTGGAGTTAGTTTGTATCAGTATGAATACAGGCAATTACCACGAGGAATTCTTTTCTCAACCAGTCAAGTGTTTGTGGAGTGTCTATTACATCGGGCAAAGCTCTCCGGGGATATAAATACATAGACCTGTTGCTCACAGACAAATAAGATGAGCATCTACTATGTGCCAACACGTTATGTGCTTTATCCTAAACCACACAAAACTCATGCAGAGTTGAGGCTGTAGTCCCCATTCTACAGATGGTAAAACTGAGGCGGAGCAATGATAAACCAGCAGTTGTACTGCTGCTGCTGCCAAAGGTTCCCACAGCACCTCATTTGCTGGACACTTTTGCTGCGTATCAGACAGTGAGCTGAGCACATCCTGTGATCTCAGAGTGTCCCTGTGAGGGAGAAGCTACTAGTTACCCATTTTACAGATGAGGGATCTGATGATGGAGGCAGGGAAGTTACTTGGCAGCAAGCGCTGGCATTAAGTTTCGCAGCCAGACTCTGTGGCCTCCGTTGTCAGGCTGGGGGAGTGATCGTTCTCCTGAGCACACTCCACAGACAGAGAACCCTAGCCCTAGACATGCTCATGTGTGTGTTCACGTGTGGAAATGTGACGTGCCATGAAGAGCTGAGGCGTCAGGAGTGGCACGGAGTGTCAGAAGAGCTCAGAGAGACAGATGGGTGGGGAAGGGGGTCCCGAAGGGGGCCTGCCGCAGGCCAGGGTTTCCATGGCAGGACAGGCGGGGCATGACTGTCTGCACCCCCAGAGTCGAGGTTCATGCACCCTCTCTCCTCTGGCCAGGCTGGATGGTGGCCCTGAATGTCGGGGCCAGCAGGTGGGCAGTGCACATGCGCTCTGAGCGGAAACGTTTGTCTCAGCCGTTGTGGACGGAGACCACTACGTACTACCACCTACCACACCACCTACCACCCACCACTATTACCAGCAACACTGTGGACTACCCCTGCTGCTGCCTACTACCATTACTGCGAGGCTACCCCGTGTGACCGCCTGCTACAGCTGTCTACTACCGTTACTGTGAATACTACCGCCTGCTATCGCCACCTGCTACTACGAGTACCCACTACCATCGCCTGCTACTGCCACCGAAATCACACACCACCACCAGCGACGACCACACTACCTGTCATTACTGCTACTGCTCCTGCCACCTGCTGCTACTGTTACTGCTGTTACGACTCCTACTACTGTTACTACCTGCTATTCCCAACCGCCAGTCTGTACGACGACTGCCACTGCCGCCGCCACAACCACTCCCACCTGCTAGGCTGCTCCACACACACACACATGCGTGCACGTGCTCTATATCCATCCTCTCTTCTCTCCCTCCCTCCCTCTCTCTCTACACCCACAGACACACACAGAACACAACATACATATTAAAATGGTACCCATGGCCACGTGCACTTAATATAACTAAAATGCTGCTTTGAAGCTGCCTTTGACCTGCGGCATCCCCCTTGTGTGCCAGTGGGGACGCCTCCGGCCCAGGGGCTGGGGCATGCTCTGGGCTCCGGCCTGACTCATTAGAGTGTGTGCTTCTGAGCTCTGTGCGGGGGTCAGGGGTCGTGCACTCCGCCTCTGACGGTCCTCGGGTGCGTGTCTTAGGGTCACTGTCCCATCTTGCCAGCAGGACAGGGACATCCTTCTTCCCGGGAGCTAGTGGGAGGGGCCAGGTGCTGTGGGGTGTGGAGCCGCGCCAGCCTGGGACTCTCTCTCAGCACCTGGCTTCCCCTTCCCTCGGCTTGTGGGAAGAGACCCAGTGGGAGAGGAATCTTCTGTTCATGGGAGAGGCTGCCAGGATCCCCCCCCAGCACGTGGCGCCGTCCTTTCCCGGGTGGGAGGCGGGCTCTTCCCGCGGAGTGGAGCAGGGCTCAACCCCCAGGGCCCCTCCCGGCCTCTGGGCCCCCCACGGCGCAGCCCCGCCTGTCGCCAGGCTCCGTCCTCCCATTGGGCACGCAGGGCAGGCGGCCTGCTCCCGGGGCTCACCCCACTGGCCACCGTGAGCTCTCAGAGCGTAACTGTGCCTCACTTGTCTTTGCGTCCACCTCTGCGTGTGGGAAACACAAATGAAATGAAACAAATGCTGTACCTGTTTTGACGGACTGGAGAGAGGTGAGGATCTAGGTTCCCAGGCCCTGGTGGGAAGGTCTTCTGCTGACCTGTGATGTCGGGAAAGTCCTTTCCGGCCGCCCCTACCCTTACCTTCCCCTTGAACCCAAGGAGTTTGCAGGGTGACCTCTCGGGCCCTTGCACTTTCTAAGCGGGTGTTCAATCTGATGCGTGTGCTGTAGAGGCCCGCCAAAATGGCTAATGAAGAAACGTCCTGGGAATACACTGCAATTTCACAATGCATTTTAATTAGCTCTGTGTGTGTGCGTGTGTGTGTGTGTGAAGAGCTGCACTCAGGATGGCAGTGTGGCAACAGCGGGGCTCAGAGCAGCCTCTGCTTTTGAGAAACTTCCCCGGGGCAGCAGGTATCAGGCCACGGCTCGCACCGGCTGTATCCTGAAGAGCACGCGCCAGCCTGACACGTGCCGGGTGGGTTTTGTCCAGAGAGTCAATTTCCCCAGCTTGATTTCGTCTCAGCTCCGAGCCAGCAGAACCCTGGAGGCAGGAGGAGGCGAGGGCGCTCGGACTTTGCCGGCTGCCTCCAAAGCTCTCCGTGACCAGTATGTTGTTTAGAGGGTGGATTGCTAATTGTTTGATTTCTCTGCCAACAGGATTCCCTGAAAATTAGAGTTGTAATCTCATGTGGGTATTTCCTGAATTAAAGGAAAATATAGAAAATAAAATAAATAAATATTAGTTGTTTGGTTGTATAAGCTTTTGAGACCTGCAAGACTACTCATCAATTATTAAATGTGGCCAAAATGCCATTCCCGATGCCTGTGTGCGCCTTTAAAAGAAAGACACGGCAGACACACAGCTTGGAGGCAGAGCTTGCCATGTTCTCGCTGTTTAACTCTGAACCTCTTTGCCCAGAAGCTTTGATTCCTCCTTTACATAGTTTTTTTTAATTTGTTGTATTTGTTGAACATATATATAATTTTAAACATACACATTTACATATTTAGTGCACACAGACATATACACATCATACGTATATCTACACATACATATGTATAAATTATGATATTTAAACTGGGGTTCATATACGGTTTAGTTTTCACACTTTGGAGCTGGTTCATCCCATGTGCTGCTTTTCTGGCATCAATAAGAGCATCTAAGACTACAAATAG